>NC_088238.1:10443398-10455898 GCF_036934945.1 Oncorhynchus masou masou | reverse complement strand
CTCCAGTTACTACTGTACTGGGTTCACTCTACTACCTCCCTCCAGTTACTACTGTACTGGGGTCACTCTACTACCCCCTCCAGTTACTACTGTACTGGGTTCACACGGCTACCTCCCTCCAGTTACTACTGTACTGGGTTCACTCTACTACCTCCCTCCAGTTACTCCTGTACTGGGGTCACTCTACTACCTCCCTCCAGTTACTAATGTACTGGGTTCACACTGCTACCTCCCTCCAGGTACTACTGTACTGGGTTCCCTCCAGTTACTACATTTAACATTTAAGTCATTTAGCAGACGCTCTTATCCAGAGCGACTTACAAATTGGTGAATTCACCTTCTGACATCCAGTGGAACAGCCACTTTACAATACTACTGTACTGGGTTCACACTGCTACCTCCCTCCAGTTACTACTGTACTGGGTTCCCTCCAGTTACTACTGTACTGGGTTCACACTGCTACCACCCTAACAGTTACTACTGTACTGGGTTCACACTGCTACCTCCCTCCAGTTACGACTGTACTGGGTTCACACTGCTACCTCCCTCCAGCTACTACTGTACTGGGTTCCCTCCAGTTACTACTGTACTGGGTTCACACTGCTACCTCCCTCCAGTTACTACTGTACTGGGTTCACACTGCTACCTCCCTCCAGTTACTACTGTACTGGGTTTACACTGCTACCTCCCTCCAGGTACTACTGTACTGGGTTCACAATGCTACCTCCCTCCAGTTACTACTGTACTGGGTTCACACTGCTATCTCCCTCCAGGTACTACTGTACTGGGTTCACACTGCTACCTCCCTCCAGTTACTACTGTACTGGGTTCACACTGCTACCTCCCTCCAGGTACTACTGTACTGGGTTCACACTGCTACCTCCCTCCAGTTACTACTGTACTGGGTTTACACTGCTACCTCCCTCCAGGTACTACTGTACTGGGTTCACACTGCTACCTCCCTCCAGTTACTACTGTACTGGGTTCACACTACTACCTCCCTCTAGCCTCTTTTACACACACTCTGACCAGTCATGTAGATCTAGACACAGAGAGAGAGAGAGAGGGATGGGGAGAGAGAGGGGGAAGAGGGAGAGTGAGAGAGAGAGAGCGAGAGAGAGAGAGAGAGAGAGAGAGAGAGAGAGAGAGAGGGAGAGAGAGATGGGGAGAGAGAGAGATGGGGAGAGGGAGAGCGAGAGAGAGAGCGAGAGAGAGAGATAGGGAGGGAGGGAGAAAGAGATAGGGAGAGAGAGAGGGAGAGAGAGAGAGAGAAAGGGAGAGAGAGAGAGAGAGAGATAGGGAGGGAGGGAGTGAGAAAGAGAGAGAGAGATAGGGAGGGAGGGAGGGAGGGAGGGAGGGAGGGAGGGGGAGGGAGGGAGGGAGGGAGGGAGGGAGGGAGGGAGAAAGAGATAGGGAGAGAGATGGATAGGGAGAGAGATAGGGGGGAGGGAGGAGAGAGAGAGAGGGGGAGAGAGAGGGGGGAGAAAGAGAGAGAGCGAGATAGAGGGAGTGGGGGAAGAGAGAGTGAGTGTGTGTGAGCGTGATGGCTCAATGTACATTGTTTCTATGACTCTGCCTGGAGTGTTTAACAGGAACAATCACCTACCATCCTGCCACAGGCAAACTGCTAATATCATGTTATCAGAGGTCCCATCTCCACGCACCGCTAGGCTTCACATACAATAAACAAACGAGGCATGACACGCGTCAGCAGGGCTGATTCCACAACGGTGAGGCCAGCTCGGCTAACAACCTTTATGGAAATAGGGGGTATTAATAGTTATTGAGTAATCCCTGCCACCTCTACCATCCAACACACTGTAAAGCTAAAGGTTGGTGAGTGTGTTTGTGAGTGTGTGTGTGTGTCTGAGTGTGTGTATGCGTGTGTATGTGTGCGTGCGTGAGTGTGTAAATACCAATAATGTGTCATGTAAACCGGTCCTGAACACCATTTCTCTCATTGTTCCACAGACATATTGAAATCCTGCCAGGTTATGATCTGTCTACATGGTATCCTGTCTACATGGTATCCTGTCTACATGGTATCCTGGTGGGTTATGTTCTATCTACATGGTATCCTGTCTACATGGTATCCTGTCTACATGGTATCCTGTCTACATGGTATCCTGTTGGGTTATGTTCTGTCTACATGGTATCCTGTCTACATGGTATCCTGTCTACATGGTATCCTGTCTACATGTTATCCTGTCAACATGGTATCCTGTTGGGTTATGTTCTGTCTACATGGTATCCTGTCTACATGGTATCCTGTTGGGTTATGTTCTGTCTACATGGTATCCTGTCTACATGGTATCCTGTCTACATGGTATCCTGTTGGGTTATGTTCTGTCTACATGGTATCCTGTTGGGTTATGTTCTGTCTACATGGTATCCTGTCTACATGGTATCCTGTCTACATGGTATCCCGTTGGGTTATGTTCTGTCTACATGGTATCCCGTTGGGTTATGATCTGTCTACATGGTATCCTCTTGGGTTATGATCTGTCTACATGGTATCCTGTCTACATGGTATCCTGTTGGGTTATGTTCTGTCTACATGGTATCCTGTTGGGTTATGTTCTGTCTACATGGTATCCTGTTGGGTTATGTTCTGTCTACATGGTATCCTGTTGGGTTATGATCTGTCTACATGGTATCCTGTCTACATGGTATCCTGTTGGGTTATGATCTGTCTACATGGTATCCTGTCTACATGGTATCCTGTTGGGTTATGTTCTGTCTACATGGTATCCTGTTGGGTTATGATCTGTCTACATGGTATCCTGTCTACATGGTATCCTGTTGGGTTATGATCTGTCTACATGGTATCCTGTTGGGTTATGATCTGTCTACATGGTATCCTGTCAACATGGTATCCTGTCTACATGTTATCCTGTCAACATGGTATCATGTTGGGTTATGTTCTGTCTACATGGTATCCTGTCTACATGGTATCCTGTCTACAAGTGTATCCTGGTGGGTTATGATCTGTCTACATGGTATCCTCTTGGGTTATGATCTGTCTACATGGTATCCTGTTGGGTTATGTTCTGTCTACATGGTATCCTGTCTACATGGTATCCTGCTGGGTTATGATCTGTCTACATGGTATCCTGTCTACATGGTATCCTGTTGGGTTATGATCTGTCTACATGGTATCCTGTTGGGTTATGATCTGTCTACATGGTATCCTGTTGGGTTATGATCTGTCTACATGGTATCCTGTTGGGTTATGATCTGTCTACATGGTATCCTCTTGGGTTATGATCTGTCTACATGGTATCCTGTTGGGTTATGATCTGTCTACATGGTATCCTGTTGGGTTATGATCTGTCTACATGGTATCCTGTTGGGTTATGATCTGTCTACATGGTATCCTGTTGGGTTATAATCTGTCTACATGGTATCCTGTTGGGTTATGATCTGTCTACATGGTATCCTGTTGGGTTATGATCTGTCTACATGGTATCCTCTTGGGTTATGATCTGTCTACATGGTATCCTGTTGGGTTATGTTCTGTCTACATGGTATCCTGTCTACATGGTATCCTGTCTACATGGTATCCTGTTGGGTTATGTTCTGTCTACATGGTATCCTGTTGGGTTATGTTCTGTCTACATGGTATCCTGTTGGGTTATGATCTGTCTACATGGTATCCTCTTGGGTTATGATCTGTCTACATGGTATCCTGTTGGGTTATGTTCTGTCTACATGGTATCCTGTCTACATGGTATCCTGTTGGGTTATGTTCTGTCTACATGGTATCCTGTTGGGTTATGTTCTGTCTACATGGTATCCTCTTGGGTTATGATCTGTCTACATGGTATCCTGTTGGGTTATGTTCTGTCTACATGGTATCCTGTCTATATGGTATCCTGTTGGGTTATGTTCTGTCTACATGGTATCCTGTCTACATGGTATCCTCTGGGTTATGTTCTGTCTACATGGTATCCTGTCTACATGGTATCCTCTGGGTTATGTTCTGTCTACATGGTATCCTGTTGGGTTATGATCTGTCTACATGGTATCCTGTCTACATGGTATCCTGTTGGGTTATGTTCTGTCTACATGGTATCCTGTTGGGTTATGTTCTGTCTACATGGTATCCTGTTGGGTTATGTTCTGTCTACATGGTATCCTGTCTACATGGTATCCTCTGGGTTATGTTCTGTCTACATGGTATCCTGTTGGGTTATGATCTGTCTACATGGTATCCTGTCTACATGGTATCCTCTTGGGTTATGTTCTGTCTACATGGTATCCTGTTGGGTTATGATCTGTCTACATGGTATCCTGTCTACATGGTATCCTCTTGGGTTATGATCTGTCTACATGGTATCCTGTCTACATGGTATCCTCTTGGGTTATGTTCTGTCTACATGGTATCCTGTCTACATGGTATCCTCTTGGGTTATGTTCTGTCTACATGGTATCCTGTTGGGTTATGATCTGTCTACATGGTATCCTGTCTACATGGTATCCTCTTGGGTTATGATCTGTCTACATGGTATCCTGTCTACATGGTATCCTCTTGGGTTATGTTCTGTCTACATGGTATCCTGTCTAGATGGTATCCTCTTGGGTTATGATCTGTCTACATGGTATCCTGCCAGGTTATGATCTGTCTACATGGTATCCTCTTGGGTTATGTTCTGTCTACATGGTATCCTGTCTAGATGGTATCCTCTTGGGTTATGATCTGTCTACATGGTATCCTGTCTACATGGTATCCTCTTGGGTTATGTTCTGTCTACATGGTATCCTGTCTAGATGGTATCCTCTTGGGTTATGATCTGTCTACATGGTATCCTGTTGGGTTATGATCTGTCTACATGGTATCCCGTTGGGTTATGTTCTGTCTACATGGTATCCTGTTGGGTTATGATCTGTCTACATGGTATCCTCTTGGGTTATGATCTGTCTACATGGTATCCTGTTGGGTTATGTTCTGTCTACATGGTATCCTGTTGGGTTATGTTCTATCTTCATGGTATCCTGTCTACATGGTATCCTGTTGGGTTATGATCTGTCTACATGGTATCCTGTCTACATGGTATCCTCTTGGGTTATGTTCTGTCAACATGGTATCCTGTTGGGTTATGTTCTGTCTACATGGTATCCTGTCTACATGGTATCCTCTTGGGTTATGTTCTGTCTACATGGTATCCTGTTGGGTTATGATCTGTCTACATGGTATCCTGTCTACATGGTATCCTCTTGGGTTATGTTCTGTCTACATGGTATCCTGTTGGGTTATGATCTGTCTACATGATATCCTGTTGGGTTATGTTCTGTCTACATGGTATCCTGTCTACATGGTATCCTGTCTACATGGTATCCTGTTGGGTTATGATCTGTCTACATGATATCCTGTTGGGTTATGTTCTGTCTACATGGTATCCTGTTGGGTTATGTTCTGTCTACATGGTATCCTGTCTACATGGTATCCTCTTGGGTTATGTTCTGTCTACATGGTATCCTGTTGGGTTATGATCTGTCTACATGATATCCTGTTGGGTTATGTTCTGTCTACATGGTATCCTGTTGGGTTATGTTCTGTCTACATGGTATCCTGTTGGGTTATGATCTGTCTACATGATATCCTGTTGGGTTATGTTCTGTCTACATGGTATCCTGTCTACATGGTATCCTGTCTACATGGTATCCTGTCTACATGGTATCCTGTCTACATGGTATCCTGTTGGGTTATGATCTGTCTACATGATATCCTGTTGGGTTATGTTCTGTCTACATGGTATCCTGTTGGGTTATGATCTGTCTACATGGTATCCTGTCTACATGGTATCCCATTGGGTTATGTTCTGTCTACATGGTATCCTGTCTACATGGTATCCTACTGGGTTATGCTCCAGTATAAACTGTTGGTTGTCTTAATGTTTAAAGTATCCTACTGGGTTATGCTCCAGTATAAACTGTTGGTTGTCTTAATGTTTAAAGTATCCTACTGGGTTATGCTCCAGTATAAACTGTTGGGTGTCTTAATGTTTAAAGTATCCTACTGGGTTATGCTCCAGTATAAACTGTTGGGTGTCTTAATGTTTAAAGTATGCTACTGGGTTATGCTCCAGTATAAACTGTTGGGTGTCTTAATGCTTGAATAAGAGGCACAGCGGACAGGAATAATCACTAGGTGAAATGACGTGTGGGCAAATTACTGGTTTTAGTTCTTCCCTTCCCCTGAAGTCATGCTGGGTGAAGTGTGTGTGTGTGTGTGTGTGTGTGTGTGTGTGTGTGTGTGTGTGTGTGTGTGTGTGTGTGTGTGTGTGTGCATGTGCGTGTGCGCGCGTGTGTGCGTGTGTGTGTGTGCATGTGCGTGTGCGCGCGTGTGCGTGTGTGTGTGTGCGTGTGTGTGCATGTGCGTGTGTCAGACCTGGGAAGACTATAGTTTTAACTATGCTTTGTGGAAGGTAACTCTTTTATTTGAATACGGATCCCCAAAAATGACAACTTTTTCAAAATGGTTTGAATACAGATCTCAGGAAGTGATTGGATTGGCTGTCTTCAACTAATGACAGGACTGTATCTAGAACTGCATGTTGGATTGGCTGTCTTCAACTAATGACAGGGCTGTATCTAGAACTGTATGTTGGATTGGCTGTCTTCAACTAATGACAGGACTGTATCTAGAACTGTATGTTGGATTGGCTGTCTTCAACTAATGACAGGACTGTATCTAGAACTGCATGTTGGATTGGCTGTCTTCAACTAAGGACAGGACTGTATCTAGAACTGTATGTTGGATTGGCTGTCTTCAACTAATGACAGGACTGTATCTAGAACTGCATGTTGGATTGGCTGTCTTCAACTAAGGACAGGACTGTATCTAGAACTGTATGTTGGATTGGCTGTCTTCAACTAATGACAGGACTGTATCTAGAAC
Organism: Oncorhynchus masou masou; assembly: GCF_036934945.1. Lineage (NCBI taxonomy): Eukaryota > Metazoa > Chordata > Actinopteri > Salmoniformes > Salmonidae > Oncorhynchus > Oncorhynchus masou. The sequence goes on along the minus strand of NC_088238.1, from coordinate 10,448,997 downwards.
TGCATGTTGGATTGGCTGTCTTCAACTAATGACAGGACTGTATCTAGAACTGTATGTTGGATTGGCTGTCTTCAACTAATGACAGGACTGTATCTAGAACTGTATGTTGGATTGGCTGTCTTCGACTAATGACAGGACTGTATCTAGAACTGTATGTTGGATTGGCTGTCTTCAACTAATGACAGGACTGTATCTAGAACTGTATGTTGGATTGGCTGTCTTCAACTAATGACAGGACTGTATCTAGAACTGCATGTTGGATTGGCTGTCTTCAACTAATGACAGGACTGTATCTAGAACTGTATGTTGGATTGGCTGTCTTCAACTAATGACAGGACTGTATCTAGAACTGTATGTTGGATTGGCTGTCTTCGACTAATGACAGGACTGTATCTAGAACTGTATGTTGGATTGGCTGTCTTCAACTAATGACAGGACTGTATCTAGAACTGTATGTTGGATTGGCTGTCTTCAACTAATGACAGGACTGTATCTAGAACTGTATGTTGAGGATATTTTGTTACTGTTAGCGTTCTCAGTAACACTAAACATGAAACTGTTCTTGTTTCTATGTAATAAAACTGCAATTACTTTTGGAGCAACATTTGATTAGCTTGTTGTTATATGATACTCTGGTAACTGCATTTTAATTGAAGAGCAATGAGTTTAGAGATTTTTGTAACCACTGTACACAAGAGGAATAGTGACTGTTCTTTATTCCACATTAAAATGCCATTATAAAGCCCTTTCCAAAGTCCTGTGTAACATCAATGTTGCTATTGTTATAACCGCAAAATTACTACATATGTACAAGACCTGGATGTCAAGTGTCTAGCGGATGACCTTGTCTCTCTCATGATAAACATATATCTGTTAGTCATTTTAAATCTCATTGTGAACATATATCTCCATGTATCTGTAAAGCTGAATAAGCGGTCTACTTTACCGCTGAGGGGATTCCATGTCCCTCATTCTAGGATAGATGCTCCAGTGGGGTCCCGAAGTTGATAAACGACACCCTCGATAAAGACGAGCAATAATGACTGTATTACAATCAACAGTTGAAATACTGAGCTCCACTGAGTGTACGAAACATTAAGAACACCTTCCTAATATTCAGTTGCTCCCCTTCTCTTGGCCCCGAGAACAGACTCAATTCATCGGGTCGTGGCCTCTACAAGGTGTGGAAAGCGTTCCACAGGGATAGTGGCCCATGTTGACTCCAGTGTTTCGTACACACGTGTTAAGTTGGCTGGGTGTCCTTTGGGTGGTGGACCATTCTTGATACATATGGGGAAACTGTTGAGCAACCCAGCAGCATTGCAGTTCTTGACACAAACCGGTGCGCCTGGCACCTACTACCATACCCCGTTCAAAGGCACTTAAATCTTTTGTCTTGCCCATTCACCCTCTGAATGGCACACACACACAATCCATGTCTCAATTGTCTCCTCACCTTCATCTACACTGATTGAAGTGTATTTAACAACTGACATCAATAAAGGATCATAGCTTTCACCTGGATTCACCTGGTCAGTCTACGTCATGGAAAGAGCAGGTGTTCCTAATGTTTTGTACACTCAGTGTATATTGTATGCAAAAACAATAGTTCCAAGTTCTAAGCAGCAGAACTCCAGATCTCCCCCACAGCCCGGTTCAACCTGTGCCTCAGCTCTGGAGGTACCGGGCTAAAGTGGGCATTCAGCCTGGAAGAGTGGTGCCAAGGATAAGTCTGGTGAGTCCTGTGCCTGCTCCACTGACCAGACCTCTAGTAGGTCTCCCCAGTCTGGTGAGTCCTGTGCCTGCTCCACTGACCAGACCTCCAGTAGGTCTCCCCAGTCTGGTGAGTCCTGTGCCTGCTCCACTGACCAGACCTCCAGTAGGTCTCTCCAGTCTGGTGAGTCCTGTGCCTGCTCTACGGACCAGACCTCCAGTAGGTCTCTCCAGTCTGGTGAGTCCTGTGCCTGCTCCATGGACCAGACCTCCAGTAGGTCTCCCCAGTCTGGTGAGTCCTGTGCCTGCTCCACTGACCAGACCTCCAGTAGGTCTCTCCAGTCTGGTGAGTCCTGTGCCTGCTCCATGGACCAGACCTCCAGTAGGTCTCCCCAGTCTGGTGAGTCCTGTGCCTGCTCCACTGACCAGACCTCCAGTAGGTCTCTCCAGTCTGGTGAGTCCTGTGCCTGCTCCACTGACCAGACCTCCAGTAGGTCTCCCCAGTCTGGTGAGTCCTGTGCCTGCTCCATGGACCAGACCTCCAGTAGGTCTCCCCAGTCTGGTGAGTCCTGTGCCTGCTCCACTGACCAGACCTCCAGTAGGTCTCTCCAGTCTGGTGAGTCCTGTGCCTGCTCCATGGACCAGACCTCCAGTAGGTCTCCCCAGTCTGGTGAGTCCTGTGCCTGCTCCACTGACCAGACCTCCAGTAGGTCTCTCCAGTCTGGTGAGTCCTGTGCCTGCTCCACGGACCAGACCTCCAGTAGGTCTCCCCAGTCTGGTGAGTCCTGTGCCTGCTCCACTGACCAGACCTCCAGTAGGTCTCCCCAGTCTGGTGAGTCCTGTGCCTGCTCCACTGACCAGACCTCCAGTAGGTCTCTCCAGTCTGGTGAGTCCTGTGCCTGCTCCATGGACCAGACCTCCAGTAGGTCTCCCCAGTCTGGTGAGTCCTGTGCCTGCTCCACTGACCAGACCTCCAGTAGGTCTCCCCAGTCTGGTGAGTCCTGTGCCTGCTCCACGGGTCAGTCCAGGGCCTGCGGCGAGGGTCCCCAGTCCGGGGCCTGCGGCGAGGGTCCCCAGTCCGGGGCCTGCGGCGAGGGTCCCCAGTCCGGGGCCTGCGGCGAGGGTCCCTAGTCCGGGGCCTGCGGAGAGGGTCCCTAGTCCGGGGCCTGCGGCGAGGGTCCCCAGTCCGGGGCCTGCGGCGAGGGTCCCTAGTCCGGGGCCTGCGGCGAGGGTCCCTAGTCCGGGGCCTGCGGCGAGGGTCCCTAGTCCGGGGCCTGCGGCGAGGGTCCCCAGTCCGGGGCCTGCGGCGAGGGTCCCCAGTCCGGGGCCTGCGGCGAGGGTCCCTAGTCCGGGGCCTGCGGAGAGGGTCCCCAGTCCGGGGCCTGCGGCGAGGGTCCCCAGTCCGGGGCCTCCGGCGAGGGTCCCCAGTCCGGGGCCTGCAGAGAGGGTCCCCAGTCCGGGGTCGGCAATGAGGGTCCCCGCACCAGAGGCGCCACCAAAGTGAGGGGAGCCAAAGGTGGAATCGGGGTCTGCGTACCGCACCGGAGCCGCCACCGAATTAGATGCCCACCCGGACCCTCCCCTATAGTGTCAGGTTTGCGGCCGGAGTCTGCACCTTTGGGGGGGGGGGTACTGTCACGCCTGACCTTAGAGATATTTTTATTCTCTATGTTTGGTTGGTCAGGGTGTGACTCGGGTGGGAAACTCTATGTTCTCTATTTCTATGTATGGTTCTCATTCAGGGACAGGTGTCTATCGTTGTCTCTGATTGGGAATCATACTTAGGCAGCCTGTTTTGCCACCTTAGTTTTGTGGGATGTTGTTTTTGTACAGCTCTGTGTCGCCTACCGAACCTTTTCCTTTTGTTGTTTTTAGGTGTTCATTCTTAATAAAGACAAAATGTACACCTACCACGCCGCACCTTGGTCCCATCATTTCCACGAGCGTAACAGTGTGTGAGGAATGGACCTGGTTCTAGATCACAGAGCCATTCAATTAATTGTTGTTCAATGAAATGAACCCGAGAACAAACATTTACCTCATCTCATCTCCCACATACATCCACCTCCACATCCACAGCCCTAAGAAGCCTCCTCTCATCTCCCACATACATCCACCTCCACATCCACAGCCCTAAGAAGCCTCCTCTCATCTCCCACATACATCCACCTCCACATCCACAGCCCTAAGAAGCCTCCTCTCATCTCCCACATACATCCACCTCCACATCCACAGCCCTAAGAAGCCTCCTCTCATCTCCCACATACATCCACCTCCACATCCACAGCCCTAAGAAGCCTCCTCTCATCTCCCACATACATCCACCTCCACATCCACAGCCCTAAGAAGCCTCCTTTCATCTCCCACATACATCCACCTCCACATCCACAGCCCTAAGAAGCCTCCTCTCATCTCCCACATACATCCACCTCCACATCCACAGCCCTAAGAAGCCTCCTCTCATCTCCCACATACATCCACCTCCACATCCACAGCCCTAAGAAGCCTCCTCTCATCTCCCACATACATCCACCTCCACATCCACAGCCCTAAGAAGCCTCCTCTCATCTCCCACATACATCCACCTCCACATCCACAGCCCTAAGAAGCCTCCTCTCATCTCCCACATACATCCACCTCCACATCCACAGCCCTAAGAAGCCTCCTCTCATCTCCCACATACATCCACCTCCACATCCACAGCCCTAAGAAGCCTCCTCTCATCTCCCACATACATCCACCTCCACATCCACAGCCCTAAGAAGCCTCCTCTCATCTCCCACATACATCCACCTCCACATCCACAGCCCTAAGAAGCCTCCTCTCATCTCCCACATACATCCACCTCCACATCCACAGCCCTAAGAAGCCTCCTCTCATCTCCCACATACATCCACCTCCACATCCACAGCCCTAAGAAGCCTCCTCTCATCTCCCACATACATCCACCTCCACATCCACAGCCCTAAGAAGCCTCCTCTCATCTCCCACATACATCCACCTCCACATCCACAGCCCTAAGAAGCCTCCTCTCATCTCCCACATACATCCACCTCCACATCCACAGCCCTAAGAAGCAACTTCTTTATAAGTCTCTTGAGTGTACATCCACAGGAAAACAGAGATGACTATAGGCTATTTAACTTACAAACATAAAGCTGAATGGTGATCGATTTTCACTGGGGGATTTGCACCTCAAATGTACTTCAAATAACAATATTTTACTGCAATCTCCTTAGGGATGAAGGAATCCTGCCTAGCAGACTAGAGGGAGACAGAGATGTTCATTTTCAATGCATCGGGAGACAGAATACAGTAACTGTAACTACAGTAGTGTCATAGAATAGAGTTGGACCAATAGAATGACATCTTGATATTCTAAGAGACAGCATAACTACAGTAGTGTCATCTGGACATTCTAACAGACAGCATAACTACAGTAGTGTCATCTGGACATTCTAACAGACAGCATAACTACAGTAGTGTCATCTGGACATTCTAACAGACAGCATAACTACAGTAGTGTCATCTGGACATTCTAACAGACAGCATAACTACGGTAGTGTCATCTGGACATTCTAACAGACAGCATAACTACAGTAGTGTCATCTGGACATTCTAACAGACAGCATAACTACAGTAGTGTCATCTGGACATTCCAACAGACAGCATAACTACGGTAGTGTCATCTGGACATTCTAACAGACAGCATAACTACAGTAGTGTCATCTGGACATTCCAACAGACAGCATAACTACAGTAGTGTCATCTGGACATTCTAACAGACAGCATAACTACAGTAGTGTCATCTGGACATTCCAACAGACAGCATAACTACAGTAGTGTCATCTGGACATTCTAACAGACAGCATAACTACAGTAGTGT
>NC_088238.1:10425898-10433398 GCF_036934945.1 Oncorhynchus masou masou | reverse complement strand
TGAACCCTGACATGTTGTCCTGACATGTTGTCCTGAGCCCTGACATGTTGTCCTGAGCCCTGACATGTTGTCCTGAACCCTGACATGCTGTCCTGAACCCTGACATGCTGTCCTGAGCCCTGACATTGTTCCTGAACCCTGACATGCTGTCCTGAACCCTGACATGCTGTCCTGAACCCTGACATTGTTCCTGAACCCTGACATGTTGTCCTGAACCCTGACATGTTGTCCTGAACCCTGACATGCTGTCCTGAACCCTGACATGCTGTCCTGAGCCCTGACATGTTGTCCTGAACCCTGACATTCTGTCCTGAACCCTGACATGCTGTCCTGAACCCTGACATTGTTCCTGAACCCTGACATGTTGTCCTGAACCCTGACATGTTGTCCTGAGCCCTGACATGTTGTCCTGAGCCCTGACATGCTGTCCTGATCCCTGACATGTTGTCCTGAACCCTGACATTGTTCCTGAGCCCTGACATGTTGTCCTGACATGTTGTCCTGAGCCCTGACATGTTGTCCTGAACCCTGACATGTTGACCTGAGCCCTGACATGTTGTCCTGAGCCCTGACATGCTGTCCTGATCCCTGACATGTTGTCCTGAACCCTGACATTGTTCCTGAGCCCTGACATGTTGTCCTGAACCCTGACATGTTGTCCTGAGCCCTGACATGTTGTCCTGAACCCTGACATGTTGTCCTGAGCCCTGACATGTTGTCCTGAACCCTGACATGCTGTCCTGAACCCTGACATTGTTCCTGAGCCCTGACATGTTGTCCTGACATGTTATACTGAGCCCTGACATGTTGTCCTGAGCCCTGACATGCTGTCCTGAGCCCTGACATGTTGTCCTGAGCCCTGACATGCTGTCCTGATCCCTGCCATGTTGACCTGAGCCCTGACATGCTGTCCTGAGTCCTGCCATGCTGTCCTGAGCCCTGACATGCTGTCCTGAGCCCTGACATGTTGTCCTGAGCCCTGACATGCTGTCCTGATCCCTGCCATGTTGACCTGAGCCCTGACATGCTGTCCTGAGTCCTGCCATGCTGTCCTGAGCCCTGACATGCTGTACTGAACCCTGACATGTTGTCCTGAACCCTGACATGTTGTCTTGAGCCCTGACATGCTGTCCTGAGTCCTGCCATGCTGTCCTGAGCCCTGACATGCTGTCCTGAGTCCTGACATGTTGTCCTGCTTGGCTATCTGGGTGACACTTCTGCAGTCACCAGTCTTCTGCCCTCATTGACCCCTACCTCTGACCTCTAACCTCTGGTCCCTGACCCCTCGTCCCATCACTATGCCCTTATTTGGGCAGACATGTCTCCCTCTCTCCTGAGTGTATGGGAGCAGAACAGGCTGTTACCCAGAGGTGCAGATAGACAGGAAGTGTGTGTGACAGTAGGAGGACCAGGTTCACAGCATGGTCAGCCAACACAGAAAGTATGTGTGACAGTAGGAGGACCAGGTTCACAGCATGGTCAGCCAACACAGAAAGTGTGTGTGACAGCAGGAGGACCAGGTTCACAGCATGGTCAGCCAACACAGGAAGTGTGTGTGACAGTAGGAGGACCAGGTTCACAGCATGGTCAGCCAACACAGAAAGTGTGTGTGACAGCAGGAGGACCAGGTTCACAGCATGGTCAGCCAACACAGGAAGTGTGTGTGACAGTAGGAGGACCAGGTTCACAGCATGGTCAGCCAACACAGGAAGTGTGTGTGACAGTAGGAGGACCAGGTTCACAGCATGGTCAGCCAACACAGGAAGTGTGTGTGACAGTAGGAGGACCAGGTTCACAGCATGGTCAGCCAACACAGGAAGTGTGTGTGACAGTAGGAGGACCAGGTTCACAGCATGGTCAGCCAACACAGGAAGTGTGTGTGACAGCAGGAGGACCAGGTTCACAGCATGGTCAGCCAACACAGGAAGTGTGTGTGAAAAATGCTATTTTAGGCCTAGGGGTTAGGTTTTGGATTAGGGTTACAATTAGGGTTAGAATTAAGGTTAGGGTTAGGAGTTACTGTTAGGTTTAGGGTTAGGAGAGGATTGGGTTAGGGTTAAGGGTTAGGGGTTAGGGGTTAAGGGTTAAGGTTAGGCTTAGGGTTAAGGTTAGGTTTATGGTTAGGTTAAGGGTTAAGGTTAGGATTCTTAAATTTAGGGTTAGAGGTTAGGAAAAATAGGATTTTGAATGGGAAACAATTCTTGAGTCCCCGCAAGGATAGCAAAACAAGAGTGTGTGTGTGTGTGTTTGTGTAACACTGTTACACTGAATGTAATTACAGACCCACTCCACCCACCGTCTTCATTGACCTGGGGGGGGGGGTCAAAGTTCACAGCCACAGGCCTCCCTGGACATTCACACTCCATCTCCACTGATGGCTCTCTGTAATAGGGCCCTCATGTCAGGCAGGAGTGACATACCTGGGACTGACAGACAGACAGGGGGACGTGCTGCATGATCATTGACTGTGACACCCAGCAGACAATGTGCTTGTAATAAGGGTGGAATTAGATGTCAGCCCCTCCCCCATGTCTCTGCTCAACACATACTCATTATGACTAGGCCTGTAGATATACAGCTACTTCCTGATCCTGCCAGTGGCCCCTCCCCCATGTCTCTGCTCAACACATACTCATTATGACTAGGCCTATAGATATACAGCTACTTCCTGATCCTGTCAGTGGCCCCTCCCCCATGTCTCTGCTCAACACATACTCATTATGACTAGGCCTATAGATATACAGCTACTTCCTGATCCTGTCAGTGGCCCCTCCCCCATGTCTCTGCTCAACACATTCTCATTATGACTAGGCCTATAGATATACAGCTACTTCCTCATCCTGTCAGTGGCCCCTCCCCCACGTCTCTGCTCAACACATACTCATTATGACTAGGCCTATAGATATACAGCTACTTCCTGATCCTGTCAGTGGCCCCTCCCCCATGTCTCTGCTCAACACATACTCATGACTAGGCCTATAGATATACAGCTACTTCCTCATCCTGTCAGTGGCCCCTCCCCCACGTCTCTGCTCAACACATACTCATTATGACTAGGCCTATAGATATACAGCTACTTCCTGATCCTGTCAGTGGCCCCTCCCCATGTCTCTGCTCAACACATTCTCATTATGACTAGGCCTATAGATATACAGCTACTTCCTCATCCTGTCAGTGGCCCCTCCCCCACGTCTCTGCTCAACACATTCTCATTATGACTAGGCCTATAGATATACAGCTACTTCCTCATCCTGTCAGTGGCCCCTCCCCCATGTCTCTGCTCAACACATTCTCATTATGACTAGGCCTATAGATATACAGCTACTTCCTCATTCTGTCAGTGGCCCCTCCCCCACGTCTCTGCTCAACACATTCTCATTATGACTAGGCCTTTAGATATACAGCTACTTCCTCATCCTGTCAGTGGCCCCTCCCCCATGTCTCTGCTCAACACATACTCATTATGACTAGGCCTATAGATATACAGCTACTTCCTCATCCTGTCAGTGGCCCCTCCCCCATGTCTCTGCTCAACACATACTCATTATGACTAGGCCTATAGATATACAGCTACTTCCTGATCCTGTCAGTGGCCCCTCCCCCATGTCTCTGCTCAACACATTCTCATTATGACTAGGCCTATAGATACAGCTACTTCCTCATCCTGTCAGTGGCCCCTCCCCCATGTCTCTGCTCAACACATACTCATTATGACTAGGCCTATAGATATACAGCTACTTCCTGATCCTGTCAGTGGCCCCTCCCCCATGTCTCTGCTCAACACATTCTCATTATGACTAGGCCTATAGATATACAGCTACTTCCTCATCCTGTCAGTGGCCCCTCCCCATGTCTCTGCTCAACACATACTCATTATGACTAGGCCTATAGATATACAGCTCCTTCCTCATCCTGCCAGTGGCCCCTCCCCCATGTATCTGCTCAACACAATCCCATTGGCTGAAGAGAGGTGATTGACACCCAAACAAGACCAACAATATATAGCCCATAGACAACACAAGGGTTATTTAAGGTGACTTGTCATCCCAATATATTGATTGATACCTGCTCTGTCTATAACCACACATCCACTATACAACACAGCAGTATATGGACACCCCTTCAAATTTGTGGAATGAACCACACATCCACTATACAATACAGCAGTATATGGACACCCCTTCAAATTCGTGGAATGAACCACACATCCACTATACAATACAGCAGTATATGGACACCCCTTCAAATTAGTAGATTCGGTTATTTCAGACACACCTGTTGCCGACAGGTGTATAAAATTGAGCTCACATCCATGAAATCTCCATAGACACACATTGGCAGTATAATGGCCTCACTGAAGAGCTCACTGTCTTTCAACGTAGCACCGTCATAGGATGCCACCTTTCCAACAAGTCAGCTAGTAAAATTTCTGCTTTGCTAGAGCTGCCCCGGTTAACTGTAAGTGCTGTTATTGTGAAGTGGAAATGTTTAGGAGCAACAACGGCTCAGCCGTGAAGTGGTAGGCCACACAAGCTCACGGAATGGGACCACCGAGTGCTGAAGCGCATAGCGTGTAGAAATCGTCTTTCCTTGACTGAAAGAACTTCTCTGGACTCTATGTAAACGGGAAACCATATATCCTGAGGCTGCATTTATTGTAGCTGGGGATTTTAACAAAGCTAATCTGAATACAAGGCTCCCTAAATTTTATCAGCATATCGAATGAGTGACCCGGGCTGGAAGTATTCTGGATCATTGCTACTCTAACTTCCGCGACACATACAAAGCCCTCCCTCGCCCTCCTTTCGGCAAATCTGACCACGACTCCATTTTGTTGCTCCCAGCCTATAGGCAGAAGCTAAAACAGGAAACGCCCGTGCTCAGGTCTGTTCAACGCTGGTCCGACCAATCGGATTCCACGCTTCATGATTGCTTCGATCAAGTGGACTGGGATTTGTTACGGATCGCCTCAGATAACAGCATTGATGTATACGCTGATTTGGTGAGCGAGTTTATTAGCAAGTGCATCGGTGATGTTGTATCCACGGTGACTATTAAAACCTTCCCCAACCTGAAACTGTGGCTCGATGGCAGCATTCTGCGCAAAACTGAAAGCGCGAACCACTGCTTTTAATCATGGCAAGGCAACCGGAAACATGACTGAATACAAACAGTGTAGCTTTTCCCCCCACTAGGCAATCAAAGAGGCTAAGCAACAGTATAGAGACAAAGCAGAGTCGCAATTCAATGGCTCAGACACGAGAGGTATGTGGCATGGTCTACAATTAATCACGGACTACAAAAAGAAAACCAGCCTCGCCGCGGACCCCGATGTCTTGCTCCCAGACAAACTAAACAGCTTCTTTGCTCGCTTTGAGGACATTACAGTGCCACTGACATGGCCCGCTACCAAAACATGCGGCCTCTCCTTCACTGCAGCCAACGTGAGTAAAACATTTAAACGTGTTAACCCTCGAAAGGCTGCCGGCCCAGACGGCATCCCCAGCTGCATCCTCAGAGCATGAGCAGACCAGCTGGCTGGTGTGTTTACAGACATATTCAATCAATCCTTATCCGTCTGCTGTTCCCAAATGCTTCAAAAGAGCCACCATTGTTCCTGTTCCCAAGAAAGCTAAGGTAACTGAACTAAATGACTATCGCCCCGTAGCACTCACTTCCGTCATCATGAAGTGCTTTGAGAGTCTAGTCAAGGATCATATCACCTCCACCCTACCTGACACCCTAGATGCACCAGAATTTGCTTACTGCCCCAATAGGTCCACAGACGACACAATCACACTGCACACTGCCCTAACCCATCTGGACAAGAGGAATACCTATGTAAGAATTCTGTTCATCAATTACAGCTCAGCATTTAACACCATAGTACCCTCCAAACTCGTCATTAAGCTCGAGACCCCGGGTCTCGACCCCGCCCTGTGTAACTGAGTCCTGGACTTCCTGACGGGCCGCCCTCAGGTGATGAGGGTAGGAAACAACATTTCTACCCCGCTGATCCTCAACACGGGGGCCCCACAAGGGTGCGTTCTCAGTCCTCTCCTGTACTCCCTGTTCACTGATGACTGCACGGCCATGCACACCTCCAACTAAATCATCAACTTTAGACAACACTACAGTGGTAGCCTTGATTACCAACAACGACGAGACGGCCTACAGAGAGCAGGTGAGGGCCCTCGGAGTGTGGTGTCAGGAAAATTATCTCACACTCAAAATCAACAAAACAAAGGAGATGATTGTGGACTTCAGGAAACAGCAGAGGGAGCACTCCTCTATCCGCATCGACGGGACAGTAGTGGAGTAGGTGGAAAGTTTTAAGTTCCTCTGTGTACACATCACGGACAAACTGAAATGGTCCACCCACACAGACAGCGTGGTGAAGAAGGCGCAACAGTGCTTCTTCAACCTCAGGAGGCTGAAGAAATTTGGCTTGTCATCGAAAACACTCACAAACTGTTACAGATACACAATCGAGAGCATCCTGTCGGGGTGTATCACCGCCTGGTACAGCAACTGTCCGCCCACAACAGTAAGGCTCTCCAAAGGGTAGTGAGGTCTTCACAATGCATCACCAGGGGCAAACTACCTGCCCTCCAGGATACCTACACCACCCGATGTCACAGGAAGGCCATAAAGATCATGAAGGACAACACCCACCCGAGCCACAGCCTGTTCACCCCACTATCATCCAGAAGCCGAGGTCAGTACAGGTGCATCAAAGCAGGGACCGAGAGACTGAAAAACAGCTTCTATCTCAAGGCCATCAGACTGTTAAACAGTCATCATTAACATTGAGTGGCTGCTGCCAACAAACTGACTCAAATCTCCAGCCACTTTAATAATAAAAAAATTGATGTAATAAATGTATCACTAGTCACTTTAAACAATGCCACTTTATTTAATGTTTACATACACTACATAACTCATCTCATATGTATATACTGTACTCTATACCAACTACTGCATCTTGCCTATGCCGTTCGGCCATCGCTCATCCATAGATTTATATGTACATATTCTTATTCATTCCTTTACAGTTGTGTGTGTATAAGGTAGTAGTTGTGAAATTGTTAGATTACTTGTTAGATCGTGCTGCACGGTCGGAACTAGAAGCACAAGCATTTTGCTACACACACATTAACATCTGTAACCATGTGTATGTGACCAATATATAACTGGATTTGATTTGACACTTCCCACTTCCAAACTGCCTTTGGAAGAATCATCAGCACTGCTCATTGGGAGCTTCATGAAATGGGTTTCCATGGCCGAGCATCCACACACAAGCCTAAGATCACCATACACAATGCCAAGCGTCGGCTGGAGTGATGTAAAGCTCGCCGGCATCGGAGCAGTGGAAACGCGATCTCTGAATCTATAAATCACGCTTCACCATGTGGTAGTCCGACGGACGAATCTGGTTTTGGCGGATGCCAGGAGAACGCTTCCCACCCTAATGCATAGCGCCAACTGTAAAGTTTG
>NC_088238.1:10413398-10415898 GCF_036934945.1 Oncorhynchus masou masou | reverse complement strand
CTCTATCCTCTCATCTCCTTTATCCCTCTATCCTCTCCTCTCTCTATCCCTCTATCCTCTCATCTCCTTTATCCCTCTATCCTCTCCTCTCTCTATCCCTCTATCCTCTCATCTCCTTTATCCCTCTATCCTCTCCTCTCTCTATCCCTCTATCCTCTCATCTCCTTTATCCCTCTATCCTCTCTCCTCTCTCTATCCCTCTATCCTCTCATCTCCTTTATCCCTCTATCCTCTCTCCTTTATCCCTCTATCCTCTCATCTCCTTTATCCCTCTATCCTCTCATCTCCTTTATCCCTCTATCCTCTCATCTCCTTTATCCCTCTATCCTCTCCTCTCTCTATCTCTCTATCCTCTCATCTCCTTTATCCCTCTATCCTCTCCTCTCTATCCCTCTATCCTCTCATCTCCTTTATCCCTCTATCCTCTCCTCTCTCTATCCCTCTATCCTCTCATCTCCTTTATCCCTCTATCCTCTCCTCTCTCTATCCCTCTATCCTCTCATCTCCTTTATCCCTTTATCCTCTCCTCTCTCTATCCCTCTATCCTCTCATCTCCTTTATCCCTCTATCCTCTCCTCTCTCTATCCCTCTATCCTCTCATCTCCTTTATCCCTCTATCCTCTCCTCTCTCTATCCCTCTATCCTCTCATCTCCTTTATCCCTTATCCTCTCCTCTCTCTATCCCTCTATCCTCTCCTCTCTCTATCCCTCTATCCTCTCATCTCCTTTATCCCTCTATCCTCTCCTCTCTCTATCCCTCTATCCTCTCATCTCCTTTATCCCCCTCTATCCTCTCCTCTCTCTATCCCTCTATCCTCTCATCTCCTTTATCCCTCTATCCTCTCCTCTCTCTATCCCTCTATCCTCACATCTCTCTATCCCTCTATCCTCTCCTCTCTCTATCCCTCTATCCTCTCATCTCCTTTATCCCTCTATCCTCTCCTCTCTCTATCCCTCTATCCTCTCATCTCCTTTATCCCTCTATCCTCTCCTCTCTCTATCCTCTCATCTCCTTTATCCCTCATCCTCTCTCTCTATCCCTCTATCCTCTCATCTCCTTTATCCCTATCCTCCTCTCTCTATCCCTCTATCCTCTCATCTCCTTTATCCCTCTATCCTCTACTCTCTTTATCCCTCTATCCTCTCATCTCCTTTATCCCTCTATCCTCTCCTCTCTATCCCTCTATCCTCTCATCTCCTTTATCCCTCTATCCTCTCTCTCTCTATCCCTCTATCCTCTCATCTCCTTTATCCCTCTATCCTCTACTCTCTCTCTATCCCTCTATCCTCTCATCTCCTTTATCCCTCTATCCCTCCTCTCTCTATCCCTCTATCCTCTCCTCTATCCCTCTATCCTCTCATCTCCTTTATCCCTCTATCCTCTCCTCTCCTCTCTCTATCCCTCTATCCTCTCCTCTCTCTATCCCTCTATCCTCTCATCATCTCCTTTATCCCTATATCCTCTCCTCTCTCTATCCCTCTATCCTCTCCTCTCTCTATCCCTCTATCCTCTCATCTCCTTTATCCCTCTATCCTCTCCTCTCTCTATCCCTCTATCCTCTCATCTCCTTTATCCCTCTATCCTCTCCTCTCTCTATCCCTCTATCCTCTCATCTCCTTTATCCCTCTATCCTCTCATCTCCTTTATCCCTCTATCCTCTCCTCTCTCTATCCCTCTATCCTCTCATCTCCTTTATCCCTCTATCCTCTCCTCTCTCTATCCCTCTATCCTCTCATCTCCTTTATCCCTCTATCCTCTCATCTCCTTTATCCCTCTATCCTCTCCTCTCTCTATCCCTCTATCCTCTCATCTCCTTTATCCCTCTATCCTCTCATCTCCTTTATCCCTCTATCCTCTCCTCTCTCTATCCCTCTATCCTCTCATCTCCTTTATCCCTCTATCCTCTCCTCTCTCTATCCCTCTATCCTCTCATCTCCTTTATCCCTCTATCCTCTCCTCTGTCTATCCCTCTATCCTCTCATCTCCTTTATCCCTCTATCCTCTCCTCTCTCTATCCCTCTATCCTCTCATCTCCTTTATCCCTCTATCCTCTCCTCTCTCTATCCCACTATCCTCTCATCTCCTTTATCCCTCTATCCTCTCCTCTCTCTATCCCACTATCCTCTCATCTCCTTTATCCCTCTATCCTCTCATCTCCTTTATCCATCTCTTCTTGTCACTTAACTTCTCTATCTCTTCCTCTCTCTTCTCCACTCCTGTCCTCTCCTCCTCCATTCACCATCTCTCTTCTCTTCTATATATCCTCAGTCCATCCATCTCTTCTCTTTTCTCTTCTCTGCTCTCTTCTACCCCTCTCTCCTCTCCTCCAACTCCCTCTCCCCTCTCCTCCAACTCCCTCTCCCCTCTCCTCCAACTCCCTCTCCCCTCTCCTCCAACCCCCTCTCCCCTCTCCTCCTACTCCCTCTCCCCTCTCCTCCAACTCCCTCTCCCCTCTCCTCCAACTCCCTCTCCCCTCTCCTCCAACTCCCTCTCCCCTCT
>NC_088238.1:10400898-10408398 GCF_036934945.1 Oncorhynchus masou masou | reverse complement strand
CTCTCTCTCTCGCTCTCGCTCTCGCTCTCTCTCTCTCTCTATGAGAACACCACACGATCACCACCCACGACCTTGGCACTGTGTATCTGTCATGACCTGGCTGGCTCTTCCCTGGTGACGTCCATGACTGTGTGTGTGTGTGTGTGTGTGTGTGTGTGTGTGTGTGTGTGTGTGTGTGTGTGTGTGTGTGTGTGTGTGTGTGTGTGTGTGTGTGCGTGCATATGTGCATTCGTGCGCCTGCGTGAATGTACATTTCATAATAGTTTAGTGTAGTGTGGCTTATTAATATGTTATAACAACCTTATTAACATGTTATAACAACCTTAATAACATGTTATAACAACTTTATTAACATGTTATAACAACCTTATTAACATGTTATAACAACCTTATTAACATGTTATAACAAGCTAATTCACATGTTATTAGAGTCATGTTATATAAGCCCTATTGATGTTTTAATATTCCCATTCCTGTGTTATATATGTGGTGAAATATAACGAAGTAGGGAATAGCATGTCATTAGAGAACAGTCACCGATAATACCAGATCACTGTCACAGAGGGGTACTATAGCCCAGAACAGTCACAGATAATACCAGATCACTGTCACAGAGGGGTACTATAGCCCAGCACATTCACAGATAATACCAGATCACTGTCACAGAGGGGTACTATAGCCCAGAACAGTCACAGTTAATACCAGATCACTGTCACAGAGGGGTACTATAGCCCAGAACAGTCACAGATAATACCAGATCACTGTCACAGAGGGGTACTATAGCCCAGAACAGTCACAGATAATACCAGATCACTGTCACAGAGGGGTACTATAGCCCAGAACAGTCACAGATAATACCAGATCACTGTCACAGAGGGGTACAATAGCCCAGAACAGTCACAGATAATACCAGATCACTGTCACAGAGGGGTACTATAGCCCAGAACAGTCACAGATAATACCAGATCACTGTCACAGAGGGGTACTATAGCCCAGAACAGTCACAGATAATACCAGATCACTGTCACAGAGGGGTACTATAGCCCAGAACAGTCACAGATAATACCAGATCACTGTCACAGAGGGGTACTATAGCCCAGAACAGTCACAGATAATACCAGATCACTGTCACAGAGGGGTACTATAGCCCAGAACAGTCACAGTTAATACCAGATCACTGTCACAGAGGGGTACTATAGCCCAGAACAGTCACAGTTAATACCAGATCACTGTCACAGAGGGGTACTATAGCCCAGTACAGTCACCGATAATACCAGATCACTGTCACAGAGGGGTACTATAGACCAGAACAGTCACAGATAATACCAGATCACTGTCACAGAGGGGTACTGTAGCCCAGAACAGTCACAGATAATACCAGATCACTGTCACAGAGGGGTACTGTAGCCCAGAACAGTCACAGATAATACCAGATCACTGTCACAGAGGGGTACTATAGCCCAGAACAGTCACAGATAATACCAGATCACTGTCACAGAGGGGTACTGTAGCCCAGAACAGTCAGAGTTAATGTCAGGCTCAACACTATGGTTGATTGGTGTGCGACATGGGTAGACTTAGTCATGGCTCTATCCCCTCTCGCCCTGGCTCAGCATGGGTCTAATTGGTCTCTCCCTGAACACTGATCACTGTACCCCCCCCCCCCCCCTCTCTCCTTCACTGCATACTGTCAGCTGACCAGATCACCTGCGTGGTTTTAGTGATGAATGGTTTACCTCTCTCTCTCTCTCTCTCTCGCTCTCTATCGCTCTCTCTCTCTCTGCCTCTCTCTCTCTCTACCCCTCCCCCCTCTCTCTCTCTCTACCTCTTTCTATCTCTCTCTCTCTCTCTCTCTCTCTCTCTGTCTCTTTCTCTCTCTCTCTCTCTGTCTCTGAAACATTTTTGTTAGGAGAGTAGGGACTGGGGAGGAGAGGAGAGGACAGGGAGGGAGGGATGGTCCTCTACAGAGTCTGTTGTCTCTGATAGTCTCTCTACAGATTTCCCACGACTCCTAAACAGAGAGGGATATTTCCGGAGAGGACTGTCCCTCCACTGCCCCGTTCAGTTAGCATGAAATCTGAGCAACTTAGTCCCTACTGCAGCAGTGGCTGGGGTGACAGAGATGATGAAATTCTCATTGTGACAACAAGAGGTACACATTTAGTTTTTTTCCCCCCACCAACACCGACACAGCTGATTAAAATGATGATGATTGGTTGATTATTTGAATCAGCTGTGTCGTGCTAGGGACAAAACAAAACAAGATGTGAAACTCTTGAGGTCCTGAGGACCGAGTTTTGGGGGAAAACCTGCTCTATTGTGTTATTTACTTTCAGAACCAGTGTGTAGGAAAATGTTTAAAATAGGCAGAAGGTCCAGTCTGAACACACTGAACAAAGAGTTCTCTCTCCCAGACAATGCTCGTCCACCCAGACAAGGGAACAGGAAGTGAGACATCCCACTCCCCCATTCTTTCTGGTTCATATACAGTCAATAAACTAAGCAGAGCAGACCCAGCTACTAATGCATTGGCTAGGGGAGAACCACCCCTTAAAAGGAGTGAATGTCATATGTGGGTTTTTTGTGCATCTCCTCCAAGGACATGTCTGTTTTCATGTGTATCTGAGCTAGTGGCCGTTCAAACAGGCATAAATACCAGCCGGTTTGACAGGTTTAGCATCATATGAAGACAAGTTATCCGCCATCTTTGTTCCACCTGCTTCCGGAACGTAGAGATAGAGGTTTCATATTTACATCTTTGTCATTATATAGTGTCTGTGACAGCATGGGCAGAGCATATGAGTCTATCGCCATTTTTAAAGTAGTCCATTTTATTCTTCACGATTGGCTGATCCCTGCTGATGACCCGGTTGGATATGACTCCAACAGTGTCACCACAAGAGATCGGCCAATGAAGTTGGAAGACCCCAACGACTTGACTACATTTAAAATGGTGGAAGTGCTCAATGGGGCCGCCCAATGCTAATACAGCCTTGTGACCACTAGAGGCCTCTATCATTCTCTATGTTCTGGAACCCCACCATGAAGGGTCACAGCCGTGTCAAACAGCAGGTGCAACAGAGATGGACATTGGCTATTTGGATTTGTACATTTTAAAAAAATATTATTTTTTTCTCCGACACAGTACGGAAAAGTGATATAATTTACATATTTATAATTTCTTATTTTCTTTGGCAGTGTTTCGGGGAAAGTTGGGAAACATCGCCTGTTGGGAAACTCCAGCTCTGCCTGCTGTATAAAGGATGTAATTGCCATGAAGTTCAACAGATTTCTTTGCAGCTGATTTTATTTCCAGCGCTTCAGTCTGTGAAGTTTGTGGAATTACAACGGAATCATTATTTTGGGTTATTTCCCATGAAATGCCCCTCTATACTTTGGGTTTACTGTGAATTCTCAGTAGCCTGATGGGGATGACATTTACGTCCCAAGTGGCACCCTATTCCACTACAATGGGCCCTGCTCACAACAAGTGGCACCCTATTCCACTACAATGGGCCCTGCTCACAACAAGTAGCACCCTATTCCACTACAATGGGCCCTGCTCACATCAAGTAGCACCCTATTCCACTACAATGGGCCCTGCTCACAACAAGTGGCACCCTATTCCACTACAATGGGCCCTGCTCACAACAAGTGGCACCCTATTCCACTACAATGGGCCCTGCTCACAACAAGTGGCACCCTATTCCACTACAATGGGCCCTGCTCACAACAAGTAGCACCCTATTCCACTACAATGGGCCCTGCTCACACCAAGTGGCACCCTATTCCACTACAATGGGCCCTGCTCACAACAAGTGGCACCCTATTCCACTACAATGGGCCCTGCTCACAACAAGTGGCACCCTAATCCACTACAATGGGCCCTGCTCACAACAAGTGGCACCCTATTCCACTACAATGGGCCCTGCTCACAACAAGTGGCACCCTATTCCACTACAATGGGCCCTGCTCACAACAAGTGGCACCCTATTCCACTACAATGGGCCCTGCTCACAACAAGTGGCACCCTATTCCACTACAATGGGCCCTGCTCACAACAAGTGCACACTAAAGGGAATAGGGGGTAATTTGGAAGACAGCCTAAGTGTGTTAGAAACGGTCCCTGATGTTGTGTTGGGGCTTGTCAACACATCGGTAACATAGTTCAAATAGTTCAAACCCCCGAGCTGACAAGGTACAAATCTGTCGTTCTGTCCCTGAACAGGCAGTTAACCCACTGTTCCCAGGCCGTCATTGAAAATAAGAATTTATTCTTAACTGACTTGCCTGGTTAAATAAAGGAAAAAAAAAAAATAGTGAGGGTTTGAAGGGGTTATAGAGGGTTATAGAGGGTTATAGAGGGTTGTTGACACATCAGTAACATAGTGAGGGGTTATAGAGGGTTATAGAGGGTTATAGAGGGTTATAGAGGGTTGTTGACACATCAGTAACATAGTGAGGGGTTATAGAGGGTTATAGAGGGTTATAGAGGGTTGTTGACACATCGGTAACATAGTGAGGGGTTATAGAGGGTTATAGAGGGTTATAGAGGGTTGTTGACACATCGGGAACATAGTGAGGGGTTATAGAGGGTTATAGAGGGTTGTTGACACATCGGTAACATAGTGAGGGGTTATAGAGGGTTATAGAGGGTTGTTAACACATCAGTAACATAGTGAGGGGTTATATAGGGTTATAGAGGGTTATAGAGGGTTGTTAACACATCAGTAACATAGTGAGGGGTTATAGAGGGTTATAGAGGGTTATAGAGGGTTGTTAACACATCAGTAACATAGTGAGGGGTTATAGAGGGGTATAGAGGGTTATAGAGGGTTATAGAGGGTTGTTAACACATCAGTAACATAGTGAGGGGTTATAGAGGGTTGTTAACACATCAGTAACATAGTGAGGGGTTATAGAGGGTTATAGAGGGTTATAGAGGGTTGTTAACACATCAGTAACATAGTTAGGGGTTTGTAGGGGTTATCCCTAACCTTAATGCTAACTAACCCTAATTGTAACCCTTGTCCTAAACTTAACCCCGACGCCTAACATTTTTGAGGCTCCTGGTCCCAACAAGGATAGTAAAACCAAATCACAACCACACGCACACACACACACACACACACACACACACACACACACACACACACACACACACACACACACACACACACACACACACACACACACACACACACACACACACACACACACACACACACACACACACACACACAGACTGACTGACTGACTGTATTGTAATATCTATATTTACATTCTCCCACTGCAGTAGAGCCTGACACTCAGACCTATGGGCCCTGGTCAAATGTAGGGAACAGTGTCCTATTTGGGACGCAGGCTCATACACTGGAAACATGCCATCACAATGTGGCACTACTACTACAGAGCCATGGCCCTCCAACCTCTGAGTGTACTGGACTCCTCACCCTCCTCACCCTCACATAGAGGAAGATGAGGCCATGGCCCTCCAACCTCTGAGTGTACTGGACTCCTCACCCTCCTCACCCTCACATAGAGGAAGATGAGGCCATGGCTCTCCAACCTCTGAGTGTACTGGACTCCTCACCCTCCTCACCCTCACATAGAGGAAGATGAGGCCATGGCCCTCCAACATCTGAGTGTACTGGACTCCTCACCCTCCCACAGTCACATAGAGGAAGATGAGGTGTCTCTCGTTGTCCTCAAGTAGTGGCCAATTATGCCTTGTCATTCAGTGCGGTGTAGCAGAGAGACAGAGACAGAGAGAGAGAGAGAGAGAGAGAGAGAGAGAGAAGCACCAGCCAGACCACTGCAATTAACAGAGACTGAGGAGCTGTAGCTGTGTAGCAGAGCACCGTGGCAACGCAGACACTGATAGTCATCATGGTACCGTGACACAACAGATGCTGCTCTCTAGAGGACAGGGAGGAGACCGGGAGGGGCACTAGGGGTCAACAAATGGTTAACATAGGGTACAGAAAGCGGGGTCTGACACAGGTTAGGAACTGGACAAACTATGTGCCCCGACCGACCATGTGATCTGGCAAAGAAAAACTCCTGCCTGGTTTTGACATGTGGTCAGGTGGTCAGGTGGTCATGTGGTCAGGTGGTCAGGTGGTCATGTGGTCATGTGGTCAGGTGGTCAGGTGGTCAGTGGAAACTGTTTGGCCGGAGAGCGAGGTGCTGGGAGTGTGTTTCTGTGTCTCTGAAATGACAGGCACCTTCCATTCCGTCTGTCAATGCCTCCTGTCCCCCCCCCCCCCACACACACACACTGACTCATACACACACAACCCCCCTCTTGTTTGTCAGCACGGCTCAATCCCCTGGATCCCTCCCACACAGATGGAGCAGAATGTCACGACAACCAAAAGATTACCGTCACCCGAGACACAAGCGATGGCGGCGAGATGCACCACGACGTCAATCAATGGCCGGGTTTTAGTGCTTCATACTACAGGATAACCGAGTCCACTGAGGGATTGTGGGAGATCTAGAACATAAAAGGGTTCTTCGGCTGTCCCCATAGGAGAGCATTTTGAAGAAAGAGGGTTCTACATGGAAGAAGGTTCTTCGTGGAACCCAAAAGGGTTCTACGTGGAACCAAAAAGGGTTCTGCTTGGAACAAAAACCGGTTCTACTTGGAACCAAAAAGGGTTCTACGTGGAACCCAAAACAGTTATACTTGGAACCAAAAAGGGTTCTACTTGGAACCAAAAAGGGTTCTACGTGGAACCCAAAACAGTTATACTTGGAACCAAAAAGGGTTCTACTTGGAACCAAAAGGGTTCTACCTGGAACCAAAAGGGTTATCCTATGGGGACAGCATTGAAAGAGAACTCCACTGATGAAGTACTTTAGTGCTCTGACCATTTCATGTTTAATCATTGAGTACAGGGATCATGTCTGTCTCTCTGCCTCTCTCTGTCTGTCTCTCTGCCTCTCTCTGTCTGTCTCTCTGCCTTTCTCTGTCTGTCTCTCTCTGCCTTTCTCTGTCTGTCTCTCTGCCTTTCTCTGTTTGTCTCTCTGTCTGTCTCTCTCTGCCTTTCTCTGTCTGTCTCTCTGCCTTTCTCTCTCTGCCTTTCTCTGTCTGTCTCTCTGCCTTTCTCTCTCTGCCTTTCTCTGTCTGTCTCTCTGTCTGTCTCTCTGCCTTTCTCTGTCTGTCTCTCTGCCTTTCTCTGTCTGTCTCTCTGCCTTTCTCTGTCTGTCTCTCTGCCTTTCTCTGTCTGTTTCTCTGTCTGTCTCTCTGCCTTTCTCTGTCTGTATCTCTGCCTTTCTCTGTCTGTCTCTCTGCCTTTCTCTGTCTGTCTCTCTGCCTTTCTCTCTCTGTTTCTCTGTCTGTCTCTCTGCCTTTCTCTCTCTGTTTCTCTCAAAAAGATAATACAACCAAGACACAACAAGCCTCCCTTCCCTCAGCTGGGTTCTAGCATCTATTAGTTTAGTCTGGCAATACACACACACACACACACACACACACACACATCTTCTCTCTCT
>NC_088238.1:10388398-10390898 GCF_036934945.1 Oncorhynchus masou masou | reverse complement strand
ACCCCTGTTTCCATGTCTACAGAGACAACAACACAGGATAGAGGACTTATAACCCCTGTTTCCATGTCTACAGAGACAACAACACAGGGTAGAGGACTTAGAACCCCTGTTTCCATGTCTACAGAGACAACAACACAGGATAGAGGACTTAACCCCTGTTTCCATGTCTACAGAGACAACAACACAGGATAGAGGACTTATAACCCCTGTTTCCATGTCTACAGAGACAACAACACAGGATAGAGGACTTATAACCCCTGTTTCCATGTCTACAGAGACAACAACACAGGATAGAGGACTTAACCCCTGTTTCCATGTCTACAGAGACAACAACACAGGATAGAGGACTTATAACCCCTGTTTCCACGTCTACAGAGACAACAACACAGGGTAGAGGACTTAGAACCCCTGTTTCCATGTCTACAGAGACAACAACACGCGTGTGTGTGTGTGTGCGCGCGCGCGTGTGTGTGCTCCTGCGCGTGTGCGTGCGTGTGTGTGTGTGTGTGTGTACATACTGAATGTTGTCATAGAGCTTATTGTTCAGTAATGGGAGGTACAAGGGAAGAAAGAGCAGGGATTTAAATGTCTTTGACAATCCTAATATGTCATTTTGTCATGCCAGTAGAGTCAAATGTATATGTGTTCATTACAGTATTACAAACCAGGGTTGGGGTTAATTACACTAATTCAATTCTAATTCAATTCTCTCTCCCTGTAAATTCCATTTAATTAAATTCAAATTCCAGATAATTTAATTCCTCTGAAGTACAATGTAAATGTAAAAGTAAAATCCCAGAATTCAATATTATCCGAAACAACTTCACAAATGACCCCATTCAAATGGAATTCCCTCAGATTTTAATGCTGATCATGTCCCTGTTTACAGTAAATGATTTAAACAACCGTAATGATTCAAAACCAATCCTACAGTAAATTATTTAAACAACCGTAATGATTCAAAACCAATCCTACAGTAAATGATTTAAACAACCGTAATGATTCAAAACAAATCCTACAGTAAATGATTTAAACAACCGTAATGATTCAAAATAAATCCTACAGTAAATGATTTAAACAACCGTAATGATTCAAAATAAATCCTACAGTAAATGATTTAAACAACGGTAATGATTCAAAACAAATCCTACATTAGAAGATTTAAACCACCGTAATGATTCAAAACAAATCCTACAGTAAAAGATTTAAACAACCGTAATGATTCAAAACAAATCCTACAGTAAATGATTTAAACAACCGTAATGATTCAAAACAAATCCTACAGTAAATTATTTAAACAACCGTAATGATTCAAAACAAATCCTACAGTAAATGATTTAAACAACCGTAATGATTCAAAACAAATCCTACAGTAAATGATTTAAACATAGATGTATTCAATTAACTGAAAAATTGACAAATATTGAATTACAATTAAATTAATTTAAAAAAATGACATGTTTTTACAATTCCAACTCAATTTCAATTCAAAAAGTCGAAAGACTGTAATTTCAATTCAATCATTTTAACTGTAATTCAATAATTTTAACATTTAAAAAAATTATAATGTAACTCAATGTAATCCACTACATCAGTGAATTCAAGAATTTAAAATTGGAATTGACCCCTATCCTTTCCTAAACATGACTGGACTCCAGCGTGGTGAGAAATACAGTACGGGGCCACTATGTATGAGGGTTATTCTAGTACGGGGCCACTATGTATGAGGGTTAGTCTGGTACGGGGCCACTATGTATGAGGGTTATTCTGGTACGGGGCCACTATGTATGAGGGTTATTCTGGTGTGGTGCCAATATGTATGAGGGTTATTCTGGTGTGGGGTCATTATATATGAGGGTTATTCTGGTGTGGGGCCACTATGTATGAGGGTTATTCTGGTATGGGGCCACTATGTATGAGAGTTATTCTGGTGTGGGGCCACTATGTATGAGGGTTATTCTGGTGTGGGGCCACTATGTATGAGGGTTATTCTGGTGTGGGGCCACTATGTATGAGAGTTATTCTGGTGTGGGGCCACTATGTATGAGGGTTATTCTAGTGTGGGGCCACTATGTATGAGGGTTATTCTAGTACGGGGCCACTATGTATGAGAGTTATTCTGGTGTGGGGCCACTATGTATGAGGGTTATTCTGGTACGGGGCCACTATGTATGAGGGTTATTCTGGTACGGGGCCACTATGTATGAGGGTTATTCTGGTATGGGGCCACTATGTATGAGGGTTATTCTGGTGTGGGGCCACTATGTATGAGAGTTATTCTGGTACGGGGCCACTATGTATGAGGGTTATTCTGGTACGGGGCCACTATGTATGAGGGTTATTCTGGTACGGGGCCACTATGTATGAGGGTTATTCTGGTGCGGGGCCACTATGTATGAGGGTTATTCTGGTGTGGGGCCACTATGTATGAGGGTTATTCTGGGGTGGGGCCACTATGTATGAGGGTTATTCTGGTGTGGGGCCACTATGTATGAGGGTT
>NC_088238.1:10380898-10385898 GCF_036934945.1 Oncorhynchus masou masou | reverse complement strand
CATCCATCCATCCATCCATCCATCCACCCACCATCCATCCATCCATCCATCCATTCATTCATTCATCCATCCATCCATCCTACTTTTGACCAGGGCCCAGACAGCATCCTTGAAAAACAACTCAATACTCCTTTAACACAACACACACACACACAACACAACACAACACACAAAACATCATACAACACAACACACAAAACAACACACAAAACACAACACACAACACACGCACACTGCTGCGGCAGGTAGCCTAGCGGTTCAGAGCGTTGGGTGAGTATCTGAAAGGTCGCTGGTTTGAATCCCCAAATCTGCCGTTCTGCCCTTGAGCAAGGCAACTGCAACTTCTCCCCGCACCTCTCTGATTCAGAGGGGTAAATGAGGAAGACACATTTTGGTTGAAGGCATTCAGTTGTATCCCCTTCCCATTCCCTTTCTCTAACTCCCCAACCGTAACACAGCCAATGTGCCCCGGGCAGAAAAGATGGCCGCCAGCGTGTCCCAGGACCATTACAGACTGCGTGTAGCTAAGGAAGAGCATTACATATCAATGGCTCTCCTTTGAACGAATGACATTTTAATTAGCCATGTCCACTTGGATGATGGGTTACAGTGGAGGGACTTGTGTCGCTGGAGAGATAAAGAGAGCTACTCTTTCTAAATCAGCCTCTCCACTTCCTCTCTAGTTCCATTTGTCTTGCTCTCTCTCCCTCTAAATCAGCCTGTCCATGATTCTGTAATGGTCTCTCTCTCTCTCTGTTTATCTCTAAGCTCATTTCACCGTAACAGGAGCCCCAATAGAAAACCCTGATAACTGCAGGGTAACTGCGATGCCTGGTGAGAGAGTGAGGGTTTCATACTGTATATATATCTCTAGCCTAGTCCTTCTCTCTTCCATTCCCCTCTACCCCTGTATCGCTCCCTCACAATCTCCCTCTCTATCTCTCTCTCTCTCTCTCGCTCTCATTCTCTGTATCACTCCCTCACAATCTCTCTCTCTCTCTCCCTCTCTCTCTCTCTCTCTCTCTCTCTCTCTCACTCCCTCACAATCTCTCTCTCTCCCTCTCTCATCATTCTCTGTATCACTCCCTCACAATCACCCTCTCTCTCTCTCTCTCTCTCTCTCTCATTCTCTGTATCACTCCCTCACAATCTCTCTCTCTCTCTCTCTCTCTCTCTCTCTCTCTGTATCACTCCCCCACTATCTCTCTCTCTCCCTCTCTTCCTCCCTTCCCCAATCTCCCTCTCTCTCTGTGAGCTCAAAAAATAAAAAGCATTAGCATTAGCATTAGCAACAGCATTATGCTATGCTAAAGCTGCAGGCTGAGCCATTAGCATTAGCAACAGCATTATGCTATACTAAAGCTTCAGGCTGAGCCATTAGCATTAGCAACAGCATTATGCTATGCTAAAGCAGCAGGCTGAGCCATTAGCATTAGCAACAGCATTATGCTATGCTAAAGCTACAGGCTGAGCCATTAGAGTTTGCCTTGGCACTGTGCTCACTGTAAAAAGTGGGACGTCACTGTTGTTGAATTAAAGCTTCTAAATTGCTTCTCCAAACCTCGTGCGTATTCACATTGCATAGCAGTGGGGTCAATGTAGCTGCAGCAGTCTATCAGAAGAGTTGGAGGCTCTTCTATATATATTGATTACACATTCACTTCCATCACTAAATCTTAAATGATATCTGCGTCGGTACTATGATACTAACGAGTCTGGAAAGGTTTCCATTGATGAAATGGTCTCCATTCGGTTACATCACTGTAGCAGGTTAATGTGGAAGTCTCACCTAAAGAAGGTGTTTGAAGTCATTATTTCATGTTATGGAACTATGATAATATCTTGGTTAACAGGAAATGTATGTAATCATTTGTAACCCAATTGAAGAGGTGTGGAGAGGTAATTCCAATGTGAAAAATCAACATGAATAAAATGGGTTGAATATACAGTACCAGTCAAAAGTTTGGAAACGCCTGCTGTACTTATTCAAGGGTTTTTCTTTATGTTTACTATTATCTACATTGTAGAATAATAGTGAAGACATCAAAACTATGAAATAACACATATGGAATCATGTAGAAACCAAACAAGTGTTAAAGAAATGTAAATATATTTTTGTTTTGAGATTCTTCAGCTATTCACACTCTTGGCATTCTCTCAACCACCTTCACCTGGAATGCTTTTCCAACAGTCTTGAAGGAGATCCCACATATGCTGAGCACTTGTTGGCTGCTTTTCCTTCACTCTGCAGTCCAACTCATCCCAAACCATCTCAATGTGGTTGACGTTGAGTGATTGTGGAGGCCAGCACTCCATCACTCTCCTTCTTGGTCAAATAGCCCTTAGACAGCTTAGAGGTGTGTCTCAACTAGATGTTTCCAAACTTTTGACTGGTACTGTATATTAGTTTGCATTTATGCTATTTATTAGGTTTAATCAAACGGGAATACGTTGTGTGGAAAGAAATAGTTGAATCATATATTACTTTCAACAAATGTAGATCATTTAAATTTCAATATATATATATATATATATATATATATATATATATATATATATATATATATATATATATATATATGGTTAATCCAAAAAGTGATTTTTTTACAGTGTATGTTACCGCTAGCCTGAGCACATAGAGTTAGCGTTAGCATTGTGCTAGCCTGAGCACATAGAGTTAGCCTTAGCATTGTGCTAGCCTGAGCACATGCCTTAGCATTGCCTTAGCCTTAGCATTGTACTAAGAAAATAGCAGAACATATTTAAAAAACTATCGGCCGATATCGAATCTTCCATTCCTCTCAAAACTTTTAGAAAAGGCTCTTGCGCAGCAACTCACTGCCTTCCTGAAGACAAACAATGTATACGAAATGCTTCAGTCTGGTTTTAGACCCCATCATAGCACTGAGACTGCACTTGTGAAGGTGGTAAATTACCTTTTGATGGCATCAGACCGAGGCTTTGCATCTGTCCTCGTGCTCCTAGACCTTAGTGCTGCTTTTGATACCATAGATCACCACATTCTTTTGGGGAGATTGGAAACCCAAATTGGTCTACACGGACAAGTTCTTGCCTGGTTTAGATCTTATCTGTCGGAAAGATATCAGTTTGTCTCTGTGAATGATTTGTCCTGTAAATTTTGGTGTTCCTCAAGGTCCCGTTTTAGGATCACTATTGTTTTCACTATATATTTTACCTCTTGGGGATGTCATTCGAAAACATAATGTTAACTTTCACTGCTATGCGGATGACACACAGCTGTACATTACAATGAAACATGGCGAAGACTCAAAATTGCCCTCGCCAGAAGCCTGTGTTTCAGACATAAGGAAGTGGATTGCTGCTCTGACCAAACAGAGATGCTTTGTTCTCGGTCCCAAGAAACAAAGAGATCTTCTGTTGAATCTGACAATTAATCTTAATGGTTGTACAGTCGTCTCAAATAAAACTGTGAAGGACCTCGGCGTTACTCTGGACCCTGATCTCTCTTTTGACGAACATATCAAGACTGTTTCAAGGACAGCTTTTTTCCATCTACGTAACATTGCAAAAATCAGAAACTTTCTGTCCAAAAATGTTGCAGAAAAATTAATCCATGCTTTTGTTACTGCTTGGTTAGACTATTGCAATGCTCTACTTTCCGGCTACCTGGATAAAGCACTAAATAAACTTCAGTTAGTGTTAAATATGGCTGCTAGAATCCTGACTAGAACCAAAAATGTTTATCATATTACTCCAGTGCTAGCCTCCCTACACTGGCTTCCTCTTAAGGCAAGGGCTGATTTCAAGATTTTACTGCTAACCTACAAAGCATTACATGAGTTTGCTCCTACCTATCTCTCTGATTTGGTCCTGCCGTACATACCTACATGTGCGCTACGGTCACAAGACGCAGGCCTCGTAATTGTCCCTAGAATTTCTAAGCAAAATGCTGGAGGCAGGGCTTTCTCCTATAGAGCTCCATTTGTATGGAACGGTCTGCCTACCCATGTCAGAGACGCAACCTCGGTCTCAACCTGTAAGTCTTTACTGAAGACTCATCTCTTCAGTGGGTCATATGATTGAGTGTAGTCTGGCCCAGGAGTGTGAAGGTGAACGGAAAGGCTCTGGAGCAACGAACCGCCCTTGCTGTCTCTGCCTGGCCGATCCCCTCTCTCCACTGGGATTCTCTGCCTCTAACCCTATAACAGGGGCTGATTCACTGGCTTACTGGTGCTCTTCCATGCCGTCCCTAGGAGGGGTGCGTCACTTGAGTGGGTTGAGTCACTGATGTGATCTTCCTGTCTGGGTTGGTGCCCCCCCTCAGAATGGTAAGTTGGTGGTTGAAGATATCCCTCTAGTGGTGTGGGGGCTGTGCTTTGGCAAAGTGGGTGGGGTTATATCCTTCCTGTTTGGCCCTGTCCGGGGGTATCATCGGATGGGGCCACAGTGTCTCCTGACCCCTCCTGTCTCAGCCTCCAGTATTTATGCTGCAGTAGTTTATGTGTCGGGGGGCTAGGGTAAGTTTGTTATATCTGGAGTACTTCTCCTGTCTTATCCGGTGTCCTGTGTGAATTTAAGTATACTCTCTCTAATTCTCTCTTTCTCTCTTTCTTTCTCTCTCTCGGAGGACCTGAGCCCTAGGACCATGCCTGGCATGATGACTCCTTGCTGTCCCCAGTCCACCTGGCCGTGCTGCTGCTCCAGTTTCAACTGTTCTGCCTGTGATTATTATTATTTGACCATGCTGGTCATTTATGAACGTTTGAACATCTTGGTCATGTTCTGTTATAATCTCCACCCGGCACAGCCAGAAGAGGACTGGTCACCCCTCATATCCTGGTTCCTCTCTAGGTTTCTTCCTAGGTTTTGGCCTTTCTATGGAGTTTTTCCTAGCCACTGTGCTTCTACACCTGCATTGCTTGCTGCTTGGGGTTTTAGGCTGGGTTTCTGTACAGCACTTTGAGATATCAGCTGATGTACGAAGGGCTATAGAAATACATTTGATTTGATTTGCTAGC
>NC_088238.1:10373398-10378398 GCF_036934945.1 Oncorhynchus masou masou | reverse complement strand
AGAGAGAGAGATAAATAGAGAGAAATAGAGAGAAAGAGAGAAAGAGAGGAAGAGAGAGAGAGACAGAGAGAGAGAGAGAGAGAGACAGAGACAGAGTCAGTGAGAGAGAGTCAGAGAGAGAGAGTCAGAGACAGAGACAGAGAGGGAGAGAGAGAGAGATAGAGAGAGAGAGAGACAGAGAGGGAGAGAGAGATAGAGAGAGAGTCAGAGACAGAGACAGAGAGGGAGAGAGAGAGAGAAATAGAGAGAAAGAGTGAAAGAGAGAGAAATGGGGAGTCAGAGAGAAAGACAGATAAAAGTGGGAGAAAGAAGAGAAGAGATACATACAGAGCATTTGGAATGTATTTAGACCCCTTGACTTTAGAGCCTCATTCTAAAATGGATTAAATAGTTTTTTCCCCTCATCAATCTACACACAATACAACATAATGAAATATCAAAAACAGGTTTTTAGAAATGTTTGCTAATTTATATATATTTTTTAAACGTAAATATCGCATTTACATAAGTATTCAGACCCTTTACTCAGTACTTTGTTGAAGCACCTTTGGCAGCGATTACAGCCTTGAGTCTTCTCGGGTATGAAGCTACAAGTTTGGCACATCTGTATTTGGGGAGTTTCTCCCATTATTCTCTGCAGATCCTCTCAAGCTCAGTCAGGTTGGATGGGAAGTTTCTCCCATTCTTCTCTACGGATCCTCCCAAGCTCTGTCAGGTTGGATGGGAAGCGTTGCTGCACAGATATGTTCAGGTCTCTTCAGAGATGTTCGATCAGGTTTAAGTCCGAGCTCTGGCTGGGACAATTAATGAGATTCAGAGACTTGTCACGAAGCCACTCCTGCGTTGTCTCGGCTGTGTGCTCATGGTTGTTGTCCTATTGGAAGGTGAACCTTCACCCCAGTCTGAAGTCCTGACAGCTCTGGAGCAGGTTTACATTAAGGATCTCTCTGTACTTTGCTCCATTCATCTTTGCCTCGATCCTGACTAGTCTCCTAGTCCCTGCCGCTGAAAAACATCCCCACAGCATGATGCTGCCACCATGCTTCAACGTAAGGATTCAGGCCAAAGAGTTCAATCATGGTTTCATCAGACCACAGAATCTTGTTTCTGTGTTCTTGGGGACCTTCACTGCTACAGAAATGTTTTGGTATCCATCCCCAGATCTGTGCCTCGACATAACCCTGTCTTGGAGCTCTTCCTTCGACCTCAGGCCTTGGTTTCTCCTCCAACATGCAGTATCAGCTGTGGGACCTTATATAGACAGGAGTGGGTGGGTCTGTCCAAATCATGTCCATTCAATTGAATTTACCACAGATGGACTTATTTTCAATTGATTTAATCCATTTTAGAATCAGGTTGTAACGTCTGAGTTCTTTCCGAAGGCACTGTATGTGGATATGTGCAACAGGAAGGAGAGAAGGAAGATAATAACAGAGCACCCTTATATGGTTGTTTGTGTTGCCCGAGTTACCTGGCAACCTAAAAGTTTGCTGCCAAGTATGAGACCAAGTGATTATCTGTGCTTTATGATGTTTCTTGCTTCTTTGTTCTTTGTAATTACTTTACGATTGAAAGAAAGAACGAGCGATGATCTGACAGCCTCATCTCTACGCTAACTCTGGGGAATTGGTTTGATCTGGTGAAGGGCTGACATGATGTACAACTGGATCATCCAGACATACGGAACAGAACAGTAAGGGCTATTCCAGATGGTTGAAACATCTAGACATAATGGAACAGAACAGTTACATCCTATTCCAGATGGTTGAAACATCTAAACATAATGGAACAGAACAGTTACATCCTATTCCAGATGGTTGAAACATCTAGACATAATGGAACAGAACAGTTACATCCTATTCCAGATGGTTGAAACATCTAGACATAATGGAACAGAACAGTTACATCCTATTCCAGATGGTTGAAACATCTAGACATAATGGAACAGAACAGTTACATCCTATTCCAGGTGGCTTTGGAACAGCCAAAGACACACCAAAGTCAAGTGCGATGACACTCATGAGCTCAAACAGACCTACAGTATCGCTGTTACACCTGTTGCCTCCTGTGTTCGGAAGGTTCTTATAATAACCCCAACCCAAGACATGAAATAGAAGTGGCATCTGTTTGGCTGAGGCTGTTTCTCTGTTCAATCTGAATATAGGTTATATTAGTGTTCGTGCCTAAGGCCACGTTTAAAGAGGAGGATTCAGGTGAAATAAATGTCAAGCCATCTTAAGGACTATGATTGAAATGGCTGTGATAGTGTCGGAGCCTGCCTTCACGCTCTCCCTCTCTCTCAACCTCCCTCTCTCTCAACCTCCCTCTCTCAACCTCCCTCTCTCTCTCTCTCAACCTTCCTATCTCTCTCTCTCAACCTCCCTCTCTCTCTCTCTCAACCTCCCTCTCTCTCTCTCTCTCAACCTCCCTCTCTCTCTCTCTCTCAACCGCCCTCTCTCTCTCTCAACCTCTCTATCTCTCTCTCTCAACCTCCCCCTCTCTCAACCTCCCTCTCTCTCTCTCAACCTCCCTCTCTCTCTCTCAAACCTCCCTCTCTCTCAACCTCCCTCTCTCTCAACCTCCCTCTCTCTCAACCTCTCAAACTCCCTCTCTCAACCTCCCTCTCTCTCAACCCCCTCTCTCTCAACCTCCATCTCTCTCAACCTCTCTATCTCTCAACCTCCCTCCCTCTCTCTCAACCTCCCTCTCTCTCTCTCTCTCTCTCTCTCTCTCAACCTCCCTCTCTCTCAACCTCTCTCTCTCAACCTCCCTCTCTCTCAACCTCCCTAACACGGCCGGGTTAGGACTTGGCCCAAATGACAGCCTATGGGCCCTGGTGAGGGTAGTGCACTGTGTAGGGTGTATGACAGCCTATGGGCCCTGGTGAGGGTAGTGCTGTGTAGGGTGTATGACAGCCTATGGGCCCTGGTGAGGGTAGTGCTGTGTAGGGTGTATGACAGCCTATGGGCCCTGGTGAGGGTAGTGCACTGTGTAGGGTGTATGACAGCCTATGGGCCCTGGTGAGGGTAGTGCACTGTGTGGGGTGTAGGGTGCTATTTGGGACGTGTCCATTGGCTCCCATTCTCCAGACTGTCATATCACTTAGCCTAATGACGGCCCATCCCGACACTGGGACAGAGGAGTAGATGGATAACGGAGCTCTCTGTTCGCTCCCCAAATGGCACGGTGTTCCCTATACAGTGCTGTGGGTCCTGGTCCACAGGAGAACATTTTGAGATGTCTGCTGGGCATTGCTGCGTCATTTCTGAACTCAGTTGCATGAATACGTATGGCAGGGCACACACACACACACACACACACACACACACACACACACACACACACACACACACACACACACACACACACACACACACACACACACACACACACACACACACACACACACACACACACACACAACACACACACACACACACACACACACACACACACACAACACATGCTTACAATTTCCCACTAACACACCCCATTTCTATAGCAGGAGATAATGAGAGCTTTGATGTGTGTGATGGAGGGGAAGGGTGTTTGTGTGTGTGTGTGCGTGTGCGTGTGTGCCTGCGTGCGTGCGTGTGTGTGTGTGTGTCTGCGTGCGTGCGTGCGTTCTTGCGTGCGTGCGTGCGTGTGTGTGCGTGCGTGTGTGTGCATGTGTGTGTGCGTGCGTGCGTGCGTGTGTGTGTGTGCGTGTGTGTGTGTGTGTGTGCGTGTGCGTGTGTGTTACCTTTTGAACTGGGGTTGACTACTGATCTGGAGCCAGACTGGGAGAGGCAGTGGGTGGTATTCTAACACCTAACTCTCAAAGTCCTTCTGACTTCAGACAAACACACCCCTTTGTGGCATTGACATCGGCCCTCAACTGTTGCCGTCCGTCTTTAGCACCTTCCTAGGCCTCGAGCTGATAATGTCTCCTTAACCTCTAGGCTACAGCGCCAGCAGAACATCAGATCATACACTACAGACCTTTGTAAAGGAACCCTGTTAGAGGACTCAGGTATGAAGGAACCCTGTTGGAGGACTCAGGTATGAAGGAACCCTGTTGGAGGACTCAGGTATGAAGGAACCCTGTTAGAGAACTCAGGTATGAAGGAACCCTGTTAGAGGACTCAGGTATGAAGGAACCCTGTTAGAGGACTCAGGTATAAAGGAACCCTGTTAGAAGACTCAGGTATGAAGGAACCATGTTAGAGGACTCAGGTATGAAGGAACCCTGTTAGGGGACTCAGGTATGAAGGAACCATGTTAGAGGACTGAGGTATGAAGGAACCCTGTTAGAGGACTCAGGTATGAAGGAACCCTGTTAGAGAACTCAGGTATGAAGGAACCCTGTTAGAGGACTCAGGTATGAAGGAACCATGTTAGAAGACTCAGGTATGAAGGAACCCTGTTAGAGGACTCAGGTATGAAGGAACCCTGTTAGAGGACTCAGGTATGAAGGAACCATGTTAGAGGACTCAGGTATGAAGGAACCCTGTTAGAGGACTGAGGTATGAAGGAACCCTCTTGGAAGATTCAGGTACGAAGGAACCCTGTTAGAGGACTCAGGTATGAAGGAGCCCTGTTAGAGGACTCAGATATGAAGGAACCCTGTTAGATGACTCAGGTACGAAGGAACCCTGTTAGAGGACTCAGATATGAAGGAGCCCTGTTAGAGGACTCAGGTATAAAGGAACCCTGTTAGGGGACTCAGGTATGAAGGAACCATGTTAGAGGACTCAGGTATGAAGGAACCCTGTTAGAGGACTGAGGTATGAAGGAACCCTCTTGGAAGATTCAGGTACGAAGGAACCCTGTTAGAGGACTCAGGTATGAAGGAACCCTGTTAGAGGACTCAGGTATGAAGGAACCCTGTTAGGGGACTCAGGTATGCAGGAACCCTGTTAGAGGACTCAGGTATGAAGGAACCCTGTTAGAGGACTCAGGTATGAAGGAACCCTGTTAGAGGACTCAGGTATAAAGGAACCCTGTTAGAGGACTGAGGT
>NC_088238.1:10353398-10368398 GCF_036934945.1 Oncorhynchus masou masou | reverse complement strand
ATACTAACCACCCTGATACTGTTATACTACCACCCTGATACTGTTATACTACCACCCTGATACTGTTATACTACCACCATGATACTGTTATACTACCACCCTGATACTGTTATACTACCACCCTGATACTGTTATACTACCACCCTGATACTGTTATACTACCACCCTGATACTGTTATACTAACCACCCTGATACTGTTATACTACCACCCTGATACTGTTACACTACCACCCTGATACTGTTATACTACCACCCTGATACTGTTACACTACCACCCTGATACTGTTATACTACCACCCTGATACTGTTATACTACCACCCTGATACTGTTATACTACCACCCTGATACTGTTATACTACCACCCTGATACTGTTATAATACCACCCTGATACTGTTACACTACCACCCTGATACTGTTATACTACCACCCTGATACTGTTATACTACCACCCTGATACTGTTACACTACCACCCTGATACTGTTATACTACCACCCTGATACTGTTATACTACCACCCTGATACTGTTACACTACCACCCTGATACTGTTATACTACCACCCTGATACTGTTATACTACCACCCTGATACTGTTATACTACCACCCTGATACTGTTATACTACCACCCTGATACCTCACTGTTATACTACCACCCTGATACTGTTACGCTACCACCCTGATACTGTTATACTACCACCCTGATACTGTTATACTACCACCCTGATACTGTTATACTAACCACCCTGATACTGTTATACTACCACCCTGATACCTCACTGTTATACTACCACCCTGATACTGTTACACTACCACCCTGATACTGTTATACTACCACCCAGATACTGTTATACTAACCACCCTGATACTGTTATACTACCACCCTGATACCTCACTGTTATACTACCACCCTGATACTGTTATACTACCACCCTGATACTGTTATACTACCACCCTGATACTGTTATACTAACCACCCTGATACTGTTATACTACCACCCTGATACCTCACTGTTATACTACCACCCTGATACTGTTATACTACCACCCTGATACTGTTATACTACCACCCTGATACTGTTATACTACCACCATGATACTGTTATATTACCACCCTGATACTGTTACACTACCACCCTGATACTGTTACACTACCACCCTGATACTGTTACACTACCACCCTGATACTGTTATACTACCACCCTGATACTGTTATACTACCACCCTGATACTGTTATACTACCACCCTGATACTGTTATACTACCACCCTGATACTGTTATACTACCACCCTGATACTGTTACACTACCACCCTGATACTGTTATACTACCACCCTGATACTGTTATACTACCACCCTGATACTGTTACACTACCACCCTGATACTGTTATACTACCACCCTGATACTGTTATACTACCACCCTGATACTGTTATACTACCACCCTGATACTGTTATACTACCACCCTGATACTGTTACACTACCACCCTGATACTGTTATACTACCACCCTGATACTGTTATACTACCACCCTGATACTGTTACACTACCACCCTGATACTGTTATACTACCACCCTGATACTGTTATACTACCACCCTGATACTGTTATACTACCACCCTGATACTGTTATACTACCACCCTGATACTGTTATACTACCACCCTGATACTGTTATACTACCACCCTGATACTGTTATACTACCACCCTGATACTGTTACACTACCACCCTGATACTGTTACACTACCACCCTGATACTGTTACACTACCACCCTGATACTGTTATACTACCACCCTGATACTGTTATACTACCACCCTGATACTGTTACACTACCACCCTGATACTGTTATACTACCACCCTGATACTGTTATACTACCACCCTGATACTGTTACACTACCACCCTGATACTGTTATACTACCACCCTGATACTGTTACACTACCACCCTGATACTGTTATACTACCACCCTGATACTGTTATACTACCACCCTGATACTGTTATACTACCACCCTGATACTGTTATACTACCACCCTGATACTGTTACACTACCACCCTGATACTGTTATACTACCACCCTGATACTGTTACACTACCACCCTGATACTGTTACACTACCACCCTGATACTGTTATACTACCACCCTGATACTGTTATACTACCACCCTGATACTGTTATACTACCACCCTGATACTGTTATACTACCACCCTGATACTGTTACACTACCACCCTGATACTGTTACACTACCACCCTGATACTGTTATACTACCACCCTGATACTGTTATACTACCACCCTGATACTGTTATACTACCACCCTGATACTGTTATACTACCACCCTGATACTGTTACACTACCACCCTGATACTGTTATACTACCACCCTGATACTGTTATACTACCACCCTGATACTGTTATACTACCACCCTGATACCTCACTGTTATACTACCACCCTGATACTGTTATACTACCACCCTGATACTGTTACACTACCACCCTAATACTGTTATACTACCACCCTGATACTGTTATACTACCACCCTGATACCTCACTGTTACACTACCACCCTGATACTGTTATACTACCACCCTGATACTGTTATACTACCACCCTGATACTGTTACACTACCACCCTAATACTGTTATACTACCACCCTGATACTGTTATACTACCACCCTGATACCTCACTGTTACACTACCACCCTGATACTGTTATACTACCACACTGATACTGTTATAGTACCACCCTGATACTGTTACACTACCACCCTGATACTGTTATACTACCACCCTGATACCTCACTGTTACACTACCACCCTGATACTGTTATACTACCACACTGATACTGTTATACTACCACCCTGATACTGTTATACTACCACCCTGATACTGTTATACTACCACCCTGATACTGTTATACCACCACCCTGATACTGTTATACTACCACCCTGATACTGTTACACTACCACCCTGATACTGTTATACTACCACCCTGATACTGTTATACTACCACCCTGATACCTCACTGTTATACTACCACCCTGATACTGTTATACTACCACCCTGATACTGTTACACTACCACCCTGATACTGTTATACTACCACCCTGATACTGTTATACTACCACCCTGATACTGTTATACTACCACCCTGATACTGTTATACTACCACCCTGATACTGTTATACTACCACCCTGATACTGTTATACTACCACCCTGATACTGTTATACTACCACCCTGATACTGTTATACTACCACCCTGATACCTTATACTACCACCCTTATACTACCACCCTGATACTGTTATACTACCACCCTGATACTGTTATACTACCACCCTGATACTGTTATACTACCACCCTGATACTGTTATACTACCACCCTGATACTGTTATACTACCACCCTGATACTGTTATACTACCACCCTGATACTGTTATACTACCACCCTGATACTGTTATACTACCACCCTGATGCTGTTATACTACCACCCTGATACTGTTATACTACCACCCTGATACTGTTACACTACCACCCTGATACTGTTATACTACCACCCTGATACTGTTATACTACCACCCTGATACTGTTATACTACCACCCTGATACTGTTATACTACCACCCTGATACTGTTGTACTACCACCCTGATACCTCACTGTTATACTACCACCCTGATACTGTTATACTACCACCCTGATACTGTTATACTACCACCCTGATACTGTTACACTACCACCCTGATACTGTTATACTACCACCCTGATACTGTTATACTACCACCCTGATACTGTTATACTACCACCCTGATACTGTTACACTACCACCCTGATGCCTCACTGTTATACTACCACCCTGATACTGTTATACTACCACCCTGATACTGTTATACTACCACCCTGATACTGTTATACTACCACCCTGATACTGTTATAATACCACCCTGATACTGTTATACTACCACCCTGATACCTCACTGTTATACTACCACCCTGATACTGTTATACTACCACCCTGATACTGTTATAATACCACCCTGATACTGTTATACTACCACCCTGATACCTCACTGTTATACTACCACCCTGATACTGTTATACTACCACCCTGATACCTCACTGTTATACTACCACCCTGATACTGTTATACTACCACCCTGATACTGTTATACTACCACCCTGATACTGTTACACTACCACCCTGATACTGTTATACTACCACCCTGATACTGTTATACTACCACCCTGATACTGTTATACTACCACCCTGATACTGTTATACTACCACCCTGATACTGTTATACTACCACCCTGATACTGTTATACTACCACCCTGATACTGTTATACTACCACCCTGATACTGTTATACTACCACCCTGATACTGTTATACTACCACCCTGATACTGTTATACTACCACCCTGATACCTCACTGTTATACTACCACCCTGATACTGTTATACTACCACCCTGATACTGTTATACTACCACCCTGATACTGTTATACTACCACCCTGATACTGTTATACTACCACCCTGATACTGTTATACTACCACCCTGATACTGTTATAATACCACCCTGATACTGTTATACTACCACCCTGATACTGTTATACTACCACCCTGATACCTCACTGTTATACTACCACCCTGATACTGTTATACTACCACCCTGATACTGTTATACTACCACCCTGATACCTCACTGTTATACTACCACCCTGATACTGTTATACTACCACCCTGATACAGTTATACTACCACCCTGATACTGTTATACTACCACCCTGATACCTCACTGTTATACTACCACCCTGATACTGTTATACTACCACCCTGATACAGTTATACTACCACCCTGATACTGTTATACTACCACCCTGATACCTCACTGTTATACTACCACCCTGATACTGTTATACTACCACCCTGATACCTCACTGTTATACTACCACCCTGATACTGTTATACTACCACCCTGATACTGTTATACTACCACCCTGATACTGTTATACTACCACCCTGATACCTCACTGTTATACTACCACCCTGATA
Organism: Oncorhynchus masou masou; assembly: GCF_036934945.1. Taxonomy (NCBI): domain Eukaryota; kingdom Metazoa; phylum Chordata; class Actinopteri; order Salmoniformes; family Salmonidae; genus Oncorhynchus; species Oncorhynchus masou. Next base: position 10,363,330 of record NC_088238.1, on the reverse strand, counting down.
CTGTTATAGTACCACCCTGATACTGTTATACTACCACCCTGATACTGTTATACTACCACCCTGATACTGTTATAGTACCACCCTGATACTGTTATACTACCACCCTGATACTGTTATACTACCACCCTGATACTGTTATACTACCACCCTGATACCTCACTGTTATACTACCACCCTGATACTGTTATACTACCACCCTGATACCTCACTGTTATACTACCACCCTGATACTGTTATACTACCACCCTGATACTGTTACACTACCACCCTGATACTGTTATACTACCACCCTGATACCTCACTGTTATACTACCACCCTGATACTGTTATACTACCACCCTGATACTGTTATACTACCACCCTGATACTGTTATACTACCACCCTGATACCTCACTGTTATACTACCACCCTGATACTGTTATACTACCACCCTGATACTGTTATACTACCACCCTGATACTGTTATACTACCACCCTGATACTGTTATACTACCACCCTGATACCTCACTGTTATACTACCACCCTGATACTGTTATACTACCACCCTGATACTGTTATACTACCACCCTGATACTGTTATACTACCACCCTGATACTGTTATACTACCACCCTGATACTGTTATACTACCACCCTGATACTGTTACACTACCACCCTGATACTGTTATACTACCACCCTGATACTGTTATACTACCACCCTGATACTGTTATACTACCACCCTGATACTGTTATACTACCACCCTGATACTGTTATAGTACCACCCTGATACTGTTATACTACCACCCTGATACTGTTATACTACCACCCTGATACTGTTATACTACCACCCTGATACTGTTACACTACCACCCTGATACTGTTATACTACCACCCTGATACCTCACTGTTATACTACCACCCTCACTACATCACTATGTTACTGATACCTCACTACATCACTATGTTACTGATACCTCACTGCATCACTATGTTACTGATACCTCACTACATCACTATGCTACTGATACCTCACTACATCACTATGTTACTGATACCTCACTACATCACTATGTTACTGATACCCCACTACATCACTATGTTACTGATACCTCACTACATCACTATGTTACTGATACCTCACTACATCACTATGTTACTGATACCTCACTACATCACTATGTTACTGATACCTCACTACATCACTATGCTACTGATACCTCACTACCTCACTATGTTACTGATACCTCACTACATCACTATGCCCTGATACCTCACTACATCACTATGTTACTGATACCTCACTACATCACTATGTTACTGATACCTCACTACATCACTATGCTACTGATACCTCACTACCTCACTATGTTACTGATACCTCACTACATCACTATGTTACTGATACCTCAATACATCACTATGTTACTGATACCCCACTACATCACTATGTTACTGATACCTCACTACATCACTATGTTACTGATACCTCACTACATCACTATGTTACTGATACCTCACTACATCACTATGTTACTGATACCTCACTACATCACTGCATCACTATGTTACTGATACCTCACTACATCACTATGTTACTGATACCTCACTACATCACTATGTTACTGATACCTCACTACATCACTATGTTACTGATACCTCACTACATCACTATGTTACTGATACCTCACTACATCACTATGTTACTGATACCTCACTACATCACTATGTTACTGATAGCTCACTATGTTACTGATACCTCACTACATCACTATGTTACTGATACCTCACTGCATCACTATGTTACTGATACCTCACTACATCACTATGCTACTGATACCTCACTACATCACTATGTTACTGATACCTCACTACATCACTATGCTACTGATACCTCACTACATCACTATGTTACTGATACCTCACTACCTCACTACATCACTATGTTACTGATATCTCACTACCTCACTACATCACTATGTTACTGATACCTCACTACCTCACTACATCACTATGTTACTGATACCTCACTACCTCACTACATCACTATGTTACTGATACCTCACTACATCACTATGTTACTGATACCTCAATACATCACTATGTTACTGATACCTCACTACCTCACTACATCACTATGTTACTGATACCTCACTACATCACTATGTTACTGATACCTCAATACATCACTATGTTACTGATACCTCACTACCTCACTACATCACTATGTTACTGATACCTCACTACATCACTATGTTACTGATACCTCACTACATCACTGCATCACTATGTTACTGATACCTCACTACATCACTATGTTACTGATACCTCACTACATCACTATGTTACTGATACCTCACTACATCACTACGCTACTGATACCTCACTACATCACTATGTTACTGATACCTCACTACATCACTATGTTACTGATACCTCACTGCATCACTATGCCCTGATACCTCACTACATCACTATGTTACTGATACCTCACTACATCACTATGCCCTGATACCTCACTACATCACTATGTTACTGATACCTCACTACATCACTATGTTACTGATACCTCACTACATCACTATGTTACTGATACCTCACTACATCACTATGTTACTGATACCTCACTACATCACTATGTTACTGATACCTCACTACATCACTATGCCCTGATACCTCACTACCTCACTACATCACTATGTTACTGATACCTCACTGCATCACTATGTTACTGATACCTCACTGCATCACTATGTTACTGATACCTCACTACCTCACTACATCACTATGTTACTGATACCTCACTACATCACTATGTTACTGATACCTCACTGCATCACTATGTTACTGATACCTCACTGCATCACTATGTTACTGATACCTCACTACTCACTACATCACTATGTTACTGATACCTCACTACATCACTATGTTACTGATACCTCACTACATCACTATGCCCTGATACCTCACTACATCACTATGTTACTGATACCTCACTACCTCACTACATCACTATGTTACTGATACCTCACTACCTCACTACATCACTATGTTACTGATACCTCACTACCTCACTACATCACTATGTTACTGATACCTCACTACATCACTATGTTACTGATACCTCAATACATCACTATGTTACTGATACCTCACTGCATCACTATGTTACTGATACCTCACTGCATCACTATGTTACTGATACCTCACTACCTCACTACATCACTATGTTACTGATACCTCACTACATCACTATGTTACTGATACCTCACTACATCACTATGTTACTGATACCTCACTACATCACTATGTTACTGATACCTCACTACATCACTATGTTATTGATACCTCACTGCATCACTATGTTACTGATACCTCACTACATCACTATGTTACTGATACCTCACTACATCACTATGCCCTGATACCCCACTACATCACTATGCTACTGATACCTCACTACATCACTATGTTACTGATACCTCACTACATCACTATGTTACTGATACCTCACTACCTCACTACATCACTATGTTACTGATACCTCACTACATCACTATTTTACTGATACCTCACTACATCACTATGCTACTGATACCTCACTACATCACTATGTTACTGATACCTCAAAACATCACTATGCTACTGATACCTCACTACATCACTATGTTACTGATACCTCAATACATCACTATGTTACTGATACCTCACTACATCACTATGTTACTGATACCTCACTACCTCACTACATCCCTATGTTACTGATACCTCACTACCTCACTACATCACTATGTTACTGATACCTCACTACCTCACTACATCACTATGTTACTGATACCTCACTACATCACTATGTTACTGATACCTCACTACATCACTATGTTACTGATACCTCACTACCTCACTACATCACTATGTTACTGATACCCCACTACATCACTATATTTCTGATACCCCACTACATCACTATGTTACTGATACCTCACTACATCACTATGTTACTGATACCTCACTACATCACTATGTTACTGATACCTCACTGCATCACTATGTTACTGATACCTCACTACATCACTATGCTACTGATACCTCACTACATCACTATGTTACTGATACCTCACTACATCACTATGCTACTGATACCTCACTACATCACTATGTTACTGATACCTCACTACCTCACTACATCACTATGTTACTGATATCTCACTACCTCACTACATCACTATGTTACTGATACCTCACTACCTCACTACATCACTATGTTACTGATACCTCACTACCTCACTACATCACTATGTTACTGATACCTCACTACATCACTATGTTACTGATACCTCAATACATCACTATGTTACTGATACCTCACTACCTCACTACATCACTATGTTACTGATACCTCACTACATCACTATGTTACTGATACCTCAATACATCACTATGTTACTGATACCTCACTACCTCACTACATCACTATGTTACTGATACCTCACTACATCACTATGTTACTGATACCTCACTACATCACTGCATCACTATGTTACTGATACCTCACTACATCACTATGTTACTGATACCTCACTACATCACTATGTTACTGATACCTCACTACATCACTACGCTACTGATACCTCACTACATCACTATGTTACTGATACCTCACTACATCACTATGTTACTGATACCTCACTGCATCACTATGCCCTGATACCTCACTACATCACTATGTTACTGATACCTCACTACATCACCATGCCCTGATACCTCACTACATCACTATGTTACTGATACCTCACTACATCACTATGTTACTGATACCTCACTACATCACTATGTTACTGATACCTCACTACATCACTATGTTACTGATACCTCACTACATCACTATGTTACTGATACCTCACTACATCACTATGTTACTGATACCTCACTACATCACTATGCCCTGATACCTCACTACCTCACTACATCACTATGTTACTGATACCTCACTGCATCACTATGTTACTGATACCTCACTGCATCACTATGTTACTGATACCTCACTACCTCACTACATCACTATGTTACTGATACCTCACTACATCACTATGTTACTGATACCTCACTGCATCACTATGTTACTGATACCTCACTGCATCACTATGTTACTGATACCTCACTACCTCACTACATCACTATGTTACTGATACCTCACTACATCACTATGTTACTGATACCTCACTACATCACTATGCCCTGATACCTCACTACATCACTATGTTACTGATACCTCACTACCTCACTACATCACTATGTTACTGATACCTCACTACCTCACTACATCACTATGTTACTGATACCTCACTACCTCACTACATCACTATGTTACTGATACCTCACTACATCACTATGTTACTGATACCTCAATACATCACTATGTTACTGATACCTCACTGCATCACTATGTTACTGATACCTCACTGCATCACTATGTTACTGATACCTCACTACCTCACTACATCACTATGTTACTGATACCTCACTACATCACTATGTTACTGATACCTCACTACATCACTATGCCCTGATACCTCACTACATCACTATGTTACTGATACCTCACTACCTCACTACATCACTATGTTACTGATACCTCACTACATCACTATGTTACTGATACCTCACTACATCACTATGTTACTGATACCTCACTACATCACTATGTTACTGATACCTCACTACATCACTATGTTACTGATACCTCACTGCATCACTATGTTACTGATACCTCACTACATCACTATGTTACTGATACCTCACTACATCACTATGTTACTGATACCTCACTACATCACTATGTTACTGATACCTCACTACATCACTATGTTACTGATACCTCACTACATCACTATGTTACTGATACCTCACTACATCACTATGTTATTGATACCTCACTGCATCACTATGTTACTGATACCTCACTACATCACTATGTTACTGATACCTCACTACATCACTATGCCCTGATACCCCACTACATCACTATGCTACTGATACCTCACTACATCACTATGTTACTGATACCTCACTACATCACTATGTTACTGATACCTCACTACCTCACTACATCACTATGTTACTGATACCTCACTACATCACTATTTTACTGATACCTCACTACATCACTATGCTACTGATACCTCACTACATCACTATGTTACTGATACCTCAAAACATCACTATGCTACTGATACCTCACTACATCACTATGTTACTGATACCTCAATACATCACTATGTTACTGATACCTCACTACATCACTATGTTACTGATACCTCACTACCTCACTACATCCCTATGTTACTGATACCTCACTACCTCACTACATCACTATGTTACTGATACCTCACTACCTCACTACATCACTATGTTACTGATACCTCACTACATCACTATGTTACTGATACCTCAATACATCACTATGTTACTGATACCTCACTACCTCACTACATCACTATGTTACTGATACCCCACTACATCACTATGTTACTGATACCCCACTACATCACTATGTTACTGATACCTCACTACATCACTATGTTACTGATACCTCACTACCTCACTATGTTACTGATACCTCACTACCTCACTATGTTACTGATACCTCACTACATCACTATGTTACTGATACCTCACTACATCACTATGTTACTGATACCTCACTACATCACTATGTTACTGATACCTCACTACATCACTATGCTACTGATACCTCACTACATCACTACATCACTATGTTACTGATACCTCACTACATCACTATGTTACTGATACCTCACTACATCACTATGTTACTGATACCTCACTACATCACTATGTTACTGATACCTCACTACATCACTATGTTACTGATACCTCACTACATCACTATGTTACTGATACCTCACTATGTTACTGATACCTCACTACATCACTATGTTACTGATACCTCACTACATCACTATGTTACTGATACCTCACTACATCACTATGCCCTGATACCTCACTACATCACTATGTTACTGATACCTCACTACATCACTATGTTACTGATACCTCACTACATCACTATGTTACTGATACCTCACTACATCACTATGTTACTGATACCTCACTGCATCACTATGCCCTGATACCTCACTGCATCACTATGTTACTGATACCTCACTACATCACTATGTTACTGATACCGCACTACATCACTATGTTACTGATACCTCACTACATCACTATGTTACTGATACCTCACTGCATCACTATGTTACTGATACCTCACTACATCACTATGTTACTGATACCTCACTACATCACTATGTTACTGATACCTCACTACCTCACTATGTTACTGATACCTCACTACATCACTATGTTACTGATACCTCACTACATCACTATGTTACTGATACCTCACTACATCACTATGTTACTGATACCTCACTACATCACTATGTTACTGATACCTCACTACATCACTATGTTACTGCTACCTCACTACATCACTATGTTACTGATACCTCACTACCTCACTATGTTACTGATACCTCACTACATCACTATGTTACTGATACCTCACTACATCACTATGTTACTGATACCTCACTACATCACTATGTTACTGATACCTCACTACATCACTATGTTACTGATACCTCACTACATCACTACATCACTATGTTACTGATACCTCACTACATAACTATGTAACTGATACCTCACTACATCACTACATCACTATGTTACTGATACCTCACTACATCACTATGTTACTGATACCTCACTACATCACTATGTTACTGATACCTCACTACATCACTATGTTACTGATACCTCACTACATTACTATGTTACTGATACCTCACTACATCACTATGTTACTGATACCTCACTACATCACTATGTTACTGATACCTCACTACCTCACTATGTTACTGATACCTCACTACATCACTATGTTACTGATACCTCACTACATCACTATGTTACTGATACCTCACTACATCACTATGTTACTGATACCTCACTACCTCACTATGTTACTGATACCTCACTACCTCACTATGTTACTGATACCTCACTACATCACTATGTTACTGATACCTCACTACCTCACTATGTTACTGATACCTCACTACATCACTATGTTACTGATACCTCACTACATCACTACATCACTATGTTACTGATACCTCACTACATCACTATGTTACTGATACCTCACTACATCACTACATCACTATGTTACTGATACCTCACTACATCACTATGTTACTGATACCTCACTACATCACTATGTTACTGATACCTCACTACATCACTATGTTACTGATACCTCACTACATTACTATGTTACTGATACCTCACTACATCACTATGTTACTGATACCTCACTACATCACTATGTTACTGATACCTCACTACATCACTATGTTACTGATACCTCACTACATCACTATGTTACTGATACATCACTACATCACTACATCACTATGTTACTGATACCTCACTACATCACTATGCTACTGATACCTCACTACATCACTATGTTACTGATACCTCACTACATCACTATGTTACTGATACCTCACTACATCACTATGCTACTGATACCTCACTACCTCACTACATCACTATGCTACTGATACCTCACTACCTCACTACATCACTATGTTACTGATACCTCACTACATCACTATGCTACTGATACCTCACTACATCACTATGTTACTGATACCTCACTACATCACTATGTTACTGATACCTCACTACCTCACTACATCACTATGTTACTGATACCCCACTACATCACTATGCTACTGATACCTCACTACATCACTATGTTACTGATACCTCACTACATCACTATGTTACTGATACCTCACTACATCACTATGTTACTGATACCCCACTACATCACTATGTTACTGATACCCCACTACATCACTATGTTACTGATACCCCACTACATCACTATGTTACTGATACCCCACTACATCACTATGCCCTGATACCTCACTACATCACTATGCTACTGATACCTCACTACATCACTATGTTACTGATACCTCACTACATCACTATGTTACTGATACCTCACTACATCACTATGCTACTGATACCTCACTACATCACTATGTTACTGATACCCCACTACATCACTATGCCCTGATACCTCACTACATCACTATGCTACTGATACCTCACTACATCACTATGTTACTGATACCTCACGACATCACTATGTTACTGATACCTCACTACATCACTATGTTACTGATACCTCACTGCATCACTATGTTACTGATACCTCACTGCATCACTATGTTACTGATACCCCACTGCATCACTATGTTACTGATACCTCACTACATCACTATGTTACTGATACCCCACTACATCACTATGCTACTGATACCTCACTACATCACTATGTTACTGATACCCCACTGCATCACTATGTTACTGATACCTCACTACATCACTATGCCCTGATACCTCACTACATCACTATGTTACTGATACCTCACTACATCACTATGTTACTGATACCTCACTACATCACTATGTTACTGATACCTCACTACATCACTATGTTACTGATACCTCACTACATCACTACATCACTATGTTACTGATACCTCACTACATCACTATGTTACTGATACCTCACTACATCACTACATCACTATGTTACTGATACCTCACTACATCACTATGTTACTGATACCTCACTACATCACTATGTTACTGATACCTCACTACATCACTATGTTACTGATACCTCACTACATCACTATGTTACTGATACCTCACTACATCACTATGTTACTGATACCTCACTACATCACTATGTTACTGATACCTCACTACATCACTATGTTACTGATACCTCACTACATCACTATGTTACTGATACCTCACTACATCACT
>NC_088238.1:10338398-10348398 GCF_036934945.1 Oncorhynchus masou masou | reverse complement strand
AGGCAGGCATTTGGTACACAGACACAGTTTCAGACCTGGCATCGTTACACACAGGTCTAATGAGCAGCTAGCTCTCTGTCTCAGCTGCCAATAATCACCAGACAGGAGGAGTGGGGTTATACACAACATTACACTACTAGAGAATTGATCAGGGCAACTCAATGTATTGTCTAAATAAATGATAACTAGCTAATGTGTATGTGTGTGTGTGTGTGCGTGTGCGTGTGCGTGTGCGTGCGTGTGTGTGTGTGTGTGTGTGCGTGCGTGCGTGTGTGTGTGTGTGTGTGTGTGCGTGCGTGCGTGTGTGTGTGTGTGTGTGTGCACTATGTCTTTCCCATGTAAACCAGTCATTAGCCCGTGCTACCTAAGCAGCTCTGTGCTGCCAGGGTACTGTAGAATGTGTACACACTGTTTTCATTCTGATGCAAACACATCGTTAGCACACGTGCTAGCTTAGTGTCCATCATGGCATATATTTTTGTATATTTGTATTTTTTTTATTTAACCTTTATTTAACTAGAACAAATTCTTATTCACAATAATGGCCTATCCAAGGCCAAATCCGGACGACGATGGGCCAATTGAATTGTGCGCCGCCCCATCCTGGCCGGATGTGACACAGCTGATCATTAGTAATGTCCTACAGATCCAACATGCCCTACAGAGGGGGTGACAGGCAGCAGTGTGAAGAGCCAACATGGAGTCTTAGGAAGCTGCTTCAGAATGCCCTACAGTGGGGGTGACAGGCAGCAGTGTGAAGAGCCAACATGGAGTCTTAGGAAGCTGCTTCAGAATGCCCTACAGTGGGGGTGACAGGCAGCAGTGTGAAGAGCCAACATGGAGTCTTAGGAAGCTGCTTCAGAATGCCCTACAGTGGGGGTGACAGGCAGCAGTGTGAAGAGCCAACATGGAGTCTTAGGAATCTGCTTCAGAATGCCCTACAGTGGGGGTGACAGGCAGCAGTGTGAAGAGCCAACATGGAGTCTTAGGAAGCTGCTTCAGAATGCCCTACAGTGGGGGTGACAGGCAGCAGTGTGAAGAGCCAACATGGAGTAACAGTTTAGTCAGAGGTTAATCCACTCTGAGAATGATGCTTCTGTTATTCAGGAGGAAGGGTCTAGAATGCTGCTACACAGCAGGGACTGAGGAGTGTCATGACGTTGGCCTGGGGGTAGGTTTATGACAGTCATAAATACCTCTTCCCTCCTTTTTCCTCTCTCTACCCTGATGTTACATTTGCAAAACCCCTTGGTTAACATAGAGATTCTGGGAACATCAGAAGGTGGGGGGGAAATTAACTATATTCAGGTAATCCGATCAATTGAACATATGCGGTGGTACTTAATGAATATGATGTCAGTTCGGTTGTCATCTGAGACATTCTCATCAATGATAAGATGACATAAACTCCACAGTGGAAAGTCTACACATCAGAGTTATCGGATTCACAAGGAATTGTTGTTCAATTTAAATGTTTGAATATGAAATTATTCATGATGGGATGAAATGTGATTTTAGCTTCTAAAATGAGAGACTTGGGTTTTCATAAGGTTAGGGCTCTGCTCAATCAGTGGCCCCTGTGAAGAAACATGGGCTATAAAACTTTTCAGACACACCCTTCTCGCTTCACTATATAAAGCTTCTGCTCCTGTTCCGAGGATGTGAGGACGACGGTCTTATGTCAGAATGGTTCAGATAATAACTACAGAAAGAAGCCAACATCAGCGTGAGCTTTGGTTGCGAATGGTATGAACTTTGAACACTTATTCACTCACTACAGAAGTGATACCTCCAAGCCGTTGAGTTAGCAACAGGAGCTGCAAAAGCAGGTTAGGAAGGAATAGACAGAGTATCCCGTCTTCCACACAACGTCGTTACTACAACGTATCCAATTTACCAGCAGAGACATTCTTCAAAGGACTCGGTTTGGCAACACGGCCTTCCATCTACCACCAACCTACCGAAGCGCAGCTCAGAGTAAATATTTATTGCATTTTCCTTTTCCAAATGGCCGGTAATTTAGAATGCATAAGATACTGTATTTATGACAGCACAGCTTCTCCCTTTGTCTCTCAGTCTTCCCGCTCTTTCATTCAAACCCAGCCCCTTTTCTTTTGTGTAACAAGCCGTTATATCTGTTCCGCTCGCTAGGGATGTTTTCCTTTATGACGTCATTTGTAATCAAGTTATGATTTAAATATGTGTATGTGTAATTCTGTGTGATTAGTTAGGTATTTAGTAAATAAATAATTAAACCCAATTTTCTATTGCTGATTCAACTTGTTAACCAGAGTTTGTGCAGCTAACCAAGAATTTACAACTTTCAGATGAGACTGAATTAAGATGACGATTAATATTGACTGCTATTGTTGTAAAATATGACTAGGTCTTTAAGAGTTTATTCGGAAGATAACAGCTCTATAAATATTATTTTGTGGTGCCCCGACTCTCTAGGTAATTACATTTACATGATTAGCTCAATCAGGTAATATTAATTACAGAGAAATAATTTTATAGAATAGCATGTCATATCACTTAATCCGGCATAGACAAAGACACGACCGGAGGCATTGTGTCTATGTCTGTCTGTCTGTCTGTGTGTGTGTGTGTCTATGTCTGTCTGTCTGTGTGTGTGTGTGTGTGTGTGTGTGTGTGTCTATGTCTGTCTGTCTGTCTGTCTGTGTGTGTGTGTGTAAAGGTCTCCATTTCCAAAATATGTAGCATGTTGTGATGCTAAACACTAACCCATTCAGAGCTGAGCTGAGCTGAGCTGAGGTGAGAGAGAGAGAAAGAGAGAGAGAGAGAGAGAGGGAGACAGAGAGAGAGACAGAGGGACTTAAGGATGGGAGGGAGAATAAGAAGGCAGGAGGTAGAGATGTAGGGATGGGAGGGAGAATAGGAAGGAGAGGGGTAGAGAGACAGGGATGGGAGGGAGAATAGGAAGGAGAGGGGTAGAGAGACAGGGATGGGAGGGAGAATAGGAAGGAGAGGGGTAGAGATGTAGGGTTGGGAGGGAGAATAGGAAGGAGAGGGGTAGAGAGATGTAGGGATGGGAGGGAGAATAGGAAGGAGAGGGGTAGAGATGTAGGGTTGGGAGGGAGAATAGGAAGGAGAGGGGTAGAGATGTAGGGTTGGGAGGGAGAATAGGAAGGAGAGGGGTAGAGAGATGTAGGGATGTGAGGGAGAATAGGAAGGAGAGGGGTAGAGATGTAGGGTTGGGAGGGAGAATAGGAAGGAGAGGGGTAGAGAGATGTAGGGATGGGAGGGAGAATAGGAAGGAGAGGGGTAGAGATGTAGGGTTGGGAGGGAGAATAGGAAGGAGAGGGGTAGAGATGTAGGGTTGGGAGGGAGAATAGGAAGGAGAGGGGTAGAGATGTAGGGATGTGAGGGAGAATAGGAAGGAGAGGGGTAGAGATGTAGGGTTGGGAGGGAGAATAGGAAGGAGAGGGGTAGAGAGATGTAGGGATGGGAGGGAGAATAGGAAGGAGAGGGGTAGAGATGTAGGGTTGGGAGGGAGAATAGGAAGGAGAGGGGTAGAGAGATGTAGGGATGGGAGGGAGAATAGGAAGGAGAGGGGTATAGAGATGTAGGGATGGGAGGGAGAATAGGAAGGAGAGGGGTAGAGAGACAGGGATGGGAGGGAGAATAGGAAGGAGAGAGGTAGAGAGATGTAGGGTTGGGAGGGAGAATAGGAAGGAGAGGGGTAAAGAGATGTAGGGATGGGAGGGAGAATAGGAAGGAGAGAGGTAGAGAGATGTAGGGATGGGAGGGAGAATAGGAAGGAGAGGGGTAGAGAGATGTAGGGATGGGAGGGAGAATAGAAAGGAGAGGGGTAGAGAGATGTAGGGATGGGAGGGAGAATAGGAAGGAGAGGGGTAGAGAGACAGGGATGGGAGGGAGAATAGGAAGGAGAGAGGTAGAGAGATGTAGGGTTGGGAGGGAGAATAGGAAGGAGAGGGGTAGAGAGATGTAGGGATGGGAGGGAGAATAGAAAGGAGAGGGGTAGAGAGATGTAGGGATGGGAGGGAGAATAGAAAGGAGAGGGGTAGAGAGATGTAGGGATGGGAGGGAGAATAGGAAGGAGAGGGGTAGAGAGATGTAGGGATGGGAGGGAGAATAGAAAGGAGAGGGGTAGAGAGATGTAGGGATGGGAGGGAGAATAGGAAGGAGAGGGGTAGAGAGATGTAGGGATGGGAGGGAGAATAGAAAGGAGAGGGGTAGAGAGACAGGGATGGGAGGGAGAATAGGAAGGAGAGAGGTAGAGAGATGTAGGGATGGGAGGGAGAATAGGAAGGAGAGGGGTAGAGAGATGTAGGGATGGGAGGGAGAATAGGAAGGAGAGGGGTAGAGAGATGTAGGGATGGGAGGGAGAATGGGAAGGAGAGGGGTAGAGAGATGTAGGGATGGGAGGGAGAATAGAAAGGAGAGAGGTAGAGAGATGTAGGGGTGGGAGGGAGAATAGGAAGGAGAGGGGTAGAGAGACAGGGATGGGAGGGAGAATAGGAAGGAGAGAGGTAGAGAGATGTAGGGATGGGAGGGAGAATAGGAAGGAGAGAGGTAGAGAGATGTAGGGATGGGAGGGAGAATAGAAAGGAGAGGGGTAGAGAGATGTAGGGATGGGAGGGAGAATAGAAAGGAGAGGGGTAGAGAGATGTAGGGATGGGAGGGAGAATAGGAAGGAGAGGGGTAGAGAGACAGGGATGGGAGGGAGAATAGGAAGGAGAGAGGTAGAGAGACAGGGATGGGAGGGAGAATAGGAAGGAGAGGGGTAGAGAGATGTAGGGATGGGAGGGAGAATAGGAAGGACAGGGGTAGAGAGATGTAGGGATGGGAGGGAGAATAGGAAGGAGAGAGGTAGAGAGATGTAGGGATGGGAGGGAGAATAGGAAGGAGAGGGGTAGAGGGATGTAGGGATGGGAGGGAGAATAGGAAGGAGAGGGGTAGAGAGACAGGGATGGGAGGGAGAATAGGAAGGAGAGGGGTAGAGAGACAGGGATGGGAGGGAGAATAGGAAGGAGAGGGGGTAGAGAGATGTAGGGATGGGAGGGAGAATAGGAAGGAGAGGGGTAGAGAGATGTAGGGATGGGAGGGAGAATAGGAAGGAGAGGGGTAGAGAGACAGGGATGGGAGGGAGAATAGGAAGGAGAGGGGTAGAGAGATGTAGGGATGGGAGGGAGAATAGGAAGGAGAGGGGTAGAGAGACAGGGATGGGAGGGAGAATAGGAAGGAGAGGGGTAGAGAGATGTAGGGATGGGAGGGAGAATAGGAAGGAGAGGGGTAGAGAGATGTAGGGATGGGAGGGAGAATAGGAAGGAGAGGGGTAGAGAGACAGGGATGGGAGGGAGAATAGGAAGGAGAGGGGTAGAGAGACAGGGATGGGAGGGAGAATAGGAAGGAGAGGGGTAGAGAGACAGGGATGGGAGGGAGAATAGAAAGGAGAGGGGTAGAGAGATGTAGGGGTGGGAGGGAGAATAGAAAGGAGAGGGGGGAGAGATGTAGGGATGGGAGGGAGAATAGGAAGGACAGAGGTAGAGAGATGTAGGGATGGGAGGGAGAATAGGAAGGAGAGAGGTAGAGAGATGTAGGGGTGGGAGGGAGAATAGGAAGGAGAGGGGTAGAGAGATGTAGGGATGGGAGGGAGAATGGGAAGGAGAGGGGTAGAGAGATGTAGGGGTGGGAGGGAGAATAGGAAGGAGAGAGGTAGAGGGATGTAGGGTTGGGAGGGAGAATAGGAAGGAGAGAGGTAGAGAGATGTAGGGGTGGGAGGGAGAATAGGAAGGAGAGAGGTAGAGAGATGTAGGGATGGGAGGGAGAATAGGAAGGAGAGAGGTAGAGGGATGTAGGGTTGGGAGGGAGAATAGGAAGGAGAGAGGTAGAGAGATGTAGGGATGGGAGGGAGAATAGGAAGGAGAGGGTAGAGGGTGATGGATCTGGCTGTATCCATGAAGAACCAATGAGACACAACTGTCAAAGCACGTTACTGTTCCCGACAAAACACTATCACAACACATAGCAGCATAACCTAGAGATTCACACACACTACTGATACACTACTACTGATACACTACTACAGATACACACTACTGATACACACTACTGATACACACTACAGATACACACTACTGATACACACTACTGATACACACTACTGATACACTACTACAGATACACACTACTGATACACACTACTACTGATACACACTACTGATACACTACTACAGATACACACTACTGATACACACTACTGATACACTACTACAGATACACTACTACAGATACACACTACTGATACACACTACAGATACACACTACTGATACACACTACTGATACACACTACTGATACACACTACTGATACACACTACTGATACACACTACTGATACACACTACAGATACACACTACTGATACACACTACTGATACACACTACTGATACACTACTACAGATACACACTACTGATACACACTACTACTGATACACACTACTGATACACTACTACAGATACACACTACTGATACACTACTACAGATACACACTACTGATATACACTACTGATACACACCACTGATACACACTACTACTGATACACACTACTACTGATACACACTAGTGATACACACCACTACAGATACACACTACTGATACACACTACTGATACACACTACTGATACACTACTACAGATACACACCACTGATACACACTACTACAGATACACACTACTGATATACACTAATACTGATACACACTACTGATACACACTACTGATACACTACTACAGATACACACTACTGATACTCACTACTGATACACACTACTACAGATACACACTACTGATATACACTAATACTGATACACACTACTGATACACACTACTGATACACTACTACAGATACACACTACTGATACTCACTACTGATACACACTACTGATACACACTACTGATACACTACTACAGATACACACTACTGATATACACTAATACTGATACACACTACTGATACACACTACTACAGATACACACTACTGATATACACTAATACTGATACACACCACTGATACACCACTACTGATACACCACTGATACACACCACTGATACACACCACTGATACACTACTGATACACCACTGATACACACCACTGATACACTACTGATACACACCACTGATACACACTACTACTGATACACACTACTGATACACACTACTACTGATACACACTACTGATATACACTAATACTGATACACACTACTGATACACACTACTACAGATACACACTACTGATATACACTAATACTGATACACACTACTGATACACACTACTACAGATACACACTACTGATATACACTAATACTGATACACACCACTGATACACACCACTGATACACTACTGATACACTACTACTGATACACACCACTGATACACTACTGATACACCACTGATACACACCACTGATACACACCACTGATACACTACTGATACACACCACTGATACACACCACTGATACACTACTGATACACCACTGATACACACCACTGATACACTACTGATACACACCACTGATACACACTACTACTGATACACACTACTGATACACACTACTACTGATACACACTACTGATACACACTACTACTGATACACACTACTGATACACACTACTGATACACACTACTACGCATACACACTACTACTGATACACACTACTACTGATACACACTACTACTGATACACACTACTGATACACACTACTACTGATACACACTACTACTGATACACACTACTACTGATACACACTAGTGATACACACTACTGATACACACTACTGATACACTACTACAGATACACACTACTGATATACACTACTGATACACACTACTGATACACGACTACAGATACACACTACTGATATACACTACTACTGATACACACTACTACTGATACACACTAGTGATACACACTACTGATACACACTACTACTGATACACACTACTGATACACACTACCACTGATACACACTACTACTGATACACACTAGTGATACACACTACTGATACACACTACTACTGATACACACTACTGATACACACTACTACTGATACACACTACTGATACACACTACTGATACACACTACTACTGATACACACTAGTGATACACACCACTACAGATACACACTACTGATACACACTACTGATACACACTAGTGATACACACTACTGATACACACTACTGATACACACTACTGATACACACTACTACTGATACACACTACTGATACACACGACTACTGATACACACTACTGATACACACTACTGATACACACTACTACTGATGGTCCCTGCCTCCCCATTTCTCTCTCTCTCTCTCTCTCTCTCTCTCTCTCTCTCCCTGTCTCTCTATTCTCTCTCTCTCTCTCTCTCTCTCTCCCCCTGTCTCTCTATTCTCTCTCTCTCTCTCTCTCTCTCTCTCTCTCTCTCTCTCTCTCTCTCTCTCTCTCCCCCTGTCTCTCTATTCTCCCTCTCTCTCTCTCTCTCTCTCTCTCTCCCTGACTCTCTATTTTATCTCTCTCTCTCTCTCTCTCTCCTCTCTCTCTCTCTCTCTCTCTCTCTCTCTCTCTCTCTCTCTCTCTCTCTCTCTGTAGTTTTCTTGCTCTCTGGTTCTGATAATTATCCAGCCGGGAACTCGGAGGGTGTTGTCTTCGCTCCAACAGGGGCACGGGACATAATTGCACCACACACACACTCAAGTTGGGAACATGAGGCATGTTTACAGAATGTGGAGGTCACATGACCACCATGCAGAACTCCAGAATCAGGACGCTCCTCCACACTGCTCTGTGTGCTAGATCCTGTGAGCTGGGTGATGTGCATTCTGTGTGCCAGGCATATCTCTGGGTAGGGGGAGCACCTGAGTCACATACAGAGCAATAGCCCAGCCTGGGTACAGCAGGGTATACAGACAGGCTGCTAGGAGATAAACAGCAGGGTATACAGACAGGCTGCTAGGAGATAAACAGCAGGGTATAGAGACAGGCTGCTAGGAGATAAACAGCAGGGTATAGAGACAGGCTGCTAGGAGATAAACAGCAGGGTATAGAGACAGGCTGCTAGGAGATAAACAGCAGGGTATAGAGACAGGCTGCTAGGAGATAAACAGCAGGGTATAGAGACAGGCCGCTAGGAGATAAACAGCAGGGTATAGAGACAGGCTGCTAGGAGATAAACAGCAGGGTATAGAGACAGGCTGCTAGGAGATAAACAGCAGGGTATAGAGACAGGCTGCTAGGAAATAAACAGCAGGGTATAGTAACAGGCTGCTAGGAGATAAACAGCAGGGTATAGTGACAGGCTGCTAGGAGATAAACAGCAGGGTATAGAGACAGGCTGCTAGGAAATAAACAGCAGGGTATACAGACAGGCTGCTAGGAGATAAACAGCAGGGTACAGTGACAGGCTGCTAGGAGATAAACAGCAGGGTACAGAGACAGGCTGCTAGGAGATAAACAGCAGGGTATAGAGACAGGCTGCTAGGAAATAAACAGCAGGGTACAGTAACAGGCTGCTAGGAGATAAACAGCAGGGTATAGTGACAGGCTGCTAGGAGATAAACAGCAGGGTATAGTAACAGGCTGCTAGGAGATAAACAGCAGGGTATAGAGACAGGCTGCTAGGAGATAAACAGCAGGGTATAGAGACAGGCTGCTAGGAGATAAACAGCAGGGTATAGAGACAGGCTGCTAGGAGATAAACAGCAGGGTATAGAGACAGGCTGCTAGGAGATAAACAGCAGGGTACAGTGACAGGCTGCTAGGAGATAAACAGCAGGGTATAGAGACAGGCTGCTAGGAGATAAACAGCAGGGTACAGTGACAGGCTGCTAGGAGATAAACAGCAGGGTATAGAGACAGGCTGCTAGGAGATAAACAGCAGGGTACAGTGACAGGCTGCTAGGAGATAAACAGCAGGGTATAGAGACAGGCTGCTAGGAGATAAACAGC
>NC_088238.1:10320898-10328398 GCF_036934945.1 Oncorhynchus masou masou | reverse complement strand
GATTCACTGTAGAGAGACTGATGTATGCCACAACACTCCTAAAGAGTGACTGATTCACTGTAGAGAGACTGATGTATGCCACAACACTCCTAAAGAGAGACTGATTCACTGTAGAGAGACTGATGTATGCCACAACACTCCTAAAGAGAGACTGATTCACTGTAGAGAGACTGATGTATACCACAACACTCCTAAAGAGAGACCGATTCACTGTAGAGAGACTGATTCACTGTAGAGAGACAGGTACATTCACAACACTCCTAAAGAGTGACTGATTCACTGTAGAGAGACTGATTCACTGTAGAGAGACTGATTCACTGTAGAGAGACTGATGTACGCCACAACACTCCTAAAGAGAGACTGATTCACTGTAGAGAGACTGATTCATTGTAGAGAGACTGATTCACTGTAGAGAGACTGATTCACTGTAGAGAGACTGATTCATTGTAGAGAGACTGATTCACTGTAGAGAGACTGATTCCTTGTAGAGAGACTGATTCACTGTAGAGAGACTGATTCATTGTAGAGAGACTGATTCATTGTAGAGAGACTGATTCACTGTAGAGAGACTGATTCATTGTAGAGAGACTGATTCACTGTAGAGAGACTGATTCACTGTAGAGAGACTGATTCACTGTAGAGAGACTGATTCATTGTAGAGAGAATGATTCACTGTAGAGAGACTGATTCACTGTAGAGAGACTGATTCACTGTAGAGAGACTGATTCACTGTAGAGAGACTGATTCACTGTAGAGAGACTGATTCACTGTAGAGAGACTGATTCACTGTAGAGAGACTGATTCACTGTAGAGAGGCTGACAACAAGGAACCCAGCTGACACTACAAGGGAAAAGGACAACAAGGAACCCAGCTATTAACAGAAAGCCTTCCCTAAAGAGAAAGGTCTTCAGGCCCGTTTTAAAGGGGGCCTGAACCCGTTTTAAAGGGGGACTGGGGGCGGTCGAGCTGAAAGCCTGATCCTCGAGGAGCGTAGCTTGGTCCTGGGGGCGTGGAGGAGCAGGCTATGTCTTGACCGGAGGGAGCGGGTGGGGTCATGGAAGGAGAGCAGTTCTTTGAGATGAGCAGGGGCATTGCCATGACTACACTGGAAGGTCATCAGGAGGGTTATGAGACTGGGAGCCAGTGCAGAGATGCCAGGATGGGGTTGAAGTGATGGTGTTTCCTGACTCTCATCAGGATCCTGGCAGTACTGTTCTGGATGTACTGGAGCTTCTGGAGACTCCTGCCAGGGATCCAGGTGAAGACCGTGCTGTAGTCCTGGAGACTCCTGCCAGGGATCCAGGTGAAGACTGTGTTGTAGTCCTGGAGACTCCTGCCAGGGATCCAGGTGAAGACTGTGTTGTAGTCCTGGAGACTCCTGCCAGGGATCCAGGTGAAGACTGTGGTGTAGTCCTGGAGACTCCTGTCAGGGATCCAGGTGAAGACTGTGTTGTAGTTCTGGAGACTCCTGCCAGGGATCCAGGTGAAGACTGTGTTGTAGTTCTGGAGACTCCTGCCAGGGATCCAGGTGAAGACCGTGTTGTAGTCCTGGAGACTCCTGCCAGGGATCCAGGTGAAGACCGTGCTGTAGTCCTGGAGACTCCTGTCAGGGATCCAGGTGAAGACTGTTGTAGTCCTGGAGACTCCTGCCAGGGATCCAGGTGAAGACTGTGTTGTAGTCATGGAGACTCCTGCCAGGGATCCAGGTGAAGACCGTGCTGTAGTCCTGGAGACTCCTGCCAGGGATCCAGGTGAAGACTGTGTTGTAGTCATGGAGAATCCTACCAGGGATCCAGGTGAAGACTGTGTTGTAGTCATGGAGAATCCTACCAGGGATCCAGGTGAAGACCGTGCTGTAGTCATGGAGACTCCTGCCAGGGATCCAGGTGAAGACCGTGCTGTCGTCGTCCAGCCTTGAGGAGATAAAGGAATGGACCAGTTTCTCTGCATCAGACTGAGTGAGACGGAGTTTGGCAATGTTCACGAGGTGATAGAATTGTTTTATTTTATTGAACCTTTATTTAACTAGGCAAGTCAGTTAAGAACAAATTCTTATTTTCAATGACTGCCTAGAAACAGTGGGTTAACTGCCTGTTCAGGGGCAGAACGACAGATTTGTACCTTGTCTGCTCAGGGATTACGAACTTGCAACCTCTCGGTTACTAGTCCAACGCTCTAACCACTAGGCTACGCTGCCACCCCTACACTCGAACCACTAGGCTACGCTGCCGCCCCTACACTCTAACCACTAGGCTACGCTGCCGCCCCTACACTCTAACCACTAGGCTACCCTGCCATCTCTACACTCTAACCACTAGGCTACGCTGCCGCCCCTACACTCTAACCACTAGGCTACCCTGCCATCTCTACACTCTAACCACTAGGCTACCCTGCCATCTCTACACTCTAACCACTAGGCTACGCTGCCGCCCCTACACTCTAACCACTAGGCTACACTGCCGCCCCAGAATGACAAACAGTGACAAACAGACAAACAGTGGCTGTCAAAGGTCAGGGAGGAATCGATCTTTACAGACAGACTGAAAACTGAGGGGAGAGAGGGATGTTCTGTCCTGCAACGGTCAGGTGTGTTATTGGTCAGGTGTGTTATTGGTCAGGTGTGTTATTGGTCAGGTGTGTTATTGGTGAGGTGTGTTATTGGTCAGGTGTGTTATTGGTGAGCTGTGTAATTGGTGAGCTGTGAAATTGGTGAGCTGTGTAATTGGTGAGGTGTGTTATTGGTGAGGTGTGTTATTGGTGAGTGCTGGACCTGGTGTGTTATCGGTGAGTGCTGGACCTGGTGTGTTATTGGTGAGGTGTGTTATCGGTGAGTGCTGGACCTGGTGTGTTATTGGTGAGGTGTGTTATCGGTGAGTGCTGGACCTGGTGTGTTATCGGTGAAGTGCTGGACCTGGTGTGTTATCGGTGAGGTGTGTTATCGGTGAGTGCTGGACCTGGTGTGTTATTGGTGAGTGCTGGACCTGGTGTGTTATTGGTGAGTGCTGGACCTGGTGTGTTATCGGTGAGTGCTGGACCTGGTGTGTTATTGGTGAGAAGTGTTATTGGTGAGTGCTGGACCTGGTGTGTTATTGGTGAGTGCTGGACCTGGTGTGTTATCGGTGAGTGCTGGACCTGGTGTGTTATTGGTCAGTGCTGGACCTGGTGTGTGACTGGTGAGTGCTGGACCTGGTGTGTTATTGGTGAATGCTGGACCTGGTGTGTTATCGGTGAGGTGTGTTATCGGTGAGTGCTGGACCTGGTGTGTTATTGGTGAGAAGTGTTATTGGTGAGTGCTGGACCTGGTGTGTTATTGGTGAGTGCTGGACCTGGTGTGTTATCGGTCAGTGCTGGACCTGGTGTGTTATCGGTGAGTGAAGGACCTGGTGTGTTATTGGTGAGTGCTGGACCTGGTGTGTTATTGGTGAGTGCTGGACCTGGTGTGTTATTGGTGAGTGCTGGACCTGGTGTGTTATTGGTGAGTGCTGGACCTGGTGTGTTATCGGTCAGTGCTGGACCTGGTGTGTTATCGGTGAGGTGTGTTATCGGTGAGTGCTGGACCTGGTGTGTTATTGGTGAGTGCTGGACCTGGTGTGTTATTGGTGAGTGCTGGACCTGGTGTGTTATTGGTGAGTGCTGGACCTGGTGTGTTATCGGTGAGTGCTGGACCTGGTGTGTTATTGGTGAGGTGTGTTATCGGTGAGTGCTGGACCTGGTGTGTTATTGGTGAGGTGTGTTATCGGTGAGTGCTGGACCTGGTGTGTTATCGGTGAAGTGCTGGACCTGGTGTGTTATCGGTGAGGTGTGTTATCGGTGAGTGCTGGACCTGGTGTGTTATTGGTGAGTGCTGGACCTGGTGTGTTATTGGTGAGGTGTGTTATCGGTGAGTGCTGGACCTGGTGTGTTATTGGTGAGAAGTGTTATTGGTGAGTGCTGGACCTGGTGTGTTATTGGTGAGTGCTGGACCTGGTGTGTTATTGGTGAGTGCTGGACCTGGTGTGTTATCGGTGAGTGCTGGACCTGGTGTGTGACTGGTGAGTGCTGGACCTGGTGTGTTATTGGTGAATGCTGGACCTGGTGTGTTATCGGTGAGGTGTGTTATCGGTGAGTGCTGGACCTGGTGTGTTATTGGTGAGAAGTGTTATTGGTGAGTGCTGGACCTGGTGTGTTATTGGTGAGTGCTGGACCTGGTGTGTTATCGGTCAGTGCTGGACCTGGTGTGTTATCGGTGAGTGAAGGACCTGGTGTGTTATTGGTGAGTGCTGGACCTGGTGTGTTATTGGTGAGTGCTGGACCTGGTGTGTTATTGGTGAGTGCTGGACCTGGTGTGTTATTGGTGAGTGCTGGACCTGGTGTGTTATCGGTCAGTGCTGGACCTGGTGTGTTATCGGTGAGGTGTGTTATCGGTGAGTGCTGGACCTGGTGTGTTATTGGTGAGTGCTGGACCTGGTGTGTTATTGGTGAGTGCTGGACCTGGTGTGTTATTGGTGAGTGCTGGACCTGGTGTGTTATCGGTGAGTGCTGGACCTGGTGTGTTATTGGTGAGGTGTGTTATCGGTGAGTGCTGGACCTGGTGTGTTATTGGTGAGGTGTGTTATCGGTGAGTGCTGGACCTGGTGTGTTATCGGTGAAGTGCTGGACCTGGTGTGTTATCGGTGAGGTGTGTTATCGGTGAGTGCTGGACCTGGTGTGTTATTGGTGAGTGCTGGACCTGGTGTGTTATTGGTGAGGTGTGTTATCGGTGAGTGCTGGACCTGGTGTGTTATTGGTGAGAAGTGTTATTGGTGAGTGCTGGACCTGGTGTGTTATTGGTGAGTGCTAGACCTGGTGTGTTATTGGTGAGTGCTGGACCTGGTGTGTTATCGGTGAGTGCTGGACCTGGTGTGTGACTGGTGAGTGCTGGACCTGGTGTGTTATTGGTGAATGCTGGACCTGGTGTGTTATCGGTGAGGTGTGTTATCGGTGAGTGCTGGACCTGGTGTGTTATTGGTGAGAAGTGTTATTGGTGAGTGCTGGACCTGGTGTGTTATTGGTGAGTGCTGGACCTGGTGTGTTATCGGTCAGTGCTGGACCTGGTGTGTTATCGGTGAGTGAAGGACCTGGTGTGTTATTGGTGAGTGCTGGACCTGGTGTGTTATTGGTGAGTGCTGGACCTGGTGTGTTATTGGTGAGTGCTGGACCTGGTGTGTTATTGGTGAGTGCTGGACCTGGTGTGTTATCGGTGAGTGCTGGACCTGGTGTGTTATCGGTGAGGTGTGTTATCGGTGAGTGCTGGACCTGGTGTGTTATTGGTGAGTGCTGGACCTGGTGTGTTATTGGTGAGTGCTGGACCTGGTGTGTTATCGGTGAGTGCTGGATCTGGTGTGTGATTGGTGAGGTGTGTTATCGGTGAGTGCTGGACCTGGTGTGTTATTGGTGAGTGCTGGACCTGGTGTGTTATCGGTGAGTGCTGGACCTGGTGTGTTATTGGTGAGGTGTGTTATCGGTGAGTGCTGGACCTGGTGTGTTATTGGTGAGTGCTGGACCTGGTGTGTTATCGGTGAGTGCTGGACCTGGTGTGTTATTGGTGAGGTGTGTTATCGGTGAGTGCTGGACCTGGTGTGTTATTGGTGAGTGCTGGACCTGGTGTGTTATTGGTGAGTGCTGGACCTGGTGTGTTATCGGTGAGTGCTGGACCTGGTGTGTTATTGGTGAGTGCTGGACCTGGTGTGTTATTGGTGAGTGCTGGAGCTGGTGTGTGATTGGTGAGAGGTGTTATTGGTGAGTGATGGACCTGGTGTGTTATCGGTGAGTGCTGGACCTGGTGTGTTATTTGTGAGGTGTGTTATCGGTGAGTGCTGGACCTGGTGTGTGATTGGTGAGTGCT
The DNA here is from genome assembly GCF_036934945.1 of Oncorhynchus masou masou. Lineage (NCBI taxonomy): Eukaryota > Metazoa > Chordata > Actinopteri > Salmoniformes > Salmonidae > Oncorhynchus > Oncorhynchus masou. The sequence goes on along the minus strand of NC_088238.1, from coordinate 10,322,534 downwards.
GGACCTGGTGTGTGATTGGTGAGGTGTGTTATTGGTGAGTGCTGGACCTGGTGTGTTATTGGTGAGTCCTGGACCTGGTGTGTGATTGGTGAGGTGTGTTATTGGTGAGTGCTGGACCTGGTGTGTGACTGGTGAGTGCTGGACCTGGTGTGTGATTGGTGAGGTGTGTTATCGGTGAGTGCTGGACCTGGTGTTTGATTGGTGAGGTGTGTTATTGGTGAGTGCTGGACCTGGTGTGTGACTGGTGAGGTGTGTTATTGGTGAGTGCTGGACCTGGTGTGTGACTGGTGAGTGCTGGACCTGGTGTGTTATTGGTGAGTCCTGGACCTGGTGTGTGATTGGTGAGGTGTGTTATCGGTGAGTGCTGGACCTGGTGTGTGATTGGTGAGTGCTGGACCTGGTGTGTTATTGGTGAGTCCTGGACCTGGTGTGTGATTGGTGAGGTGTGTTATCGGTGAGTGCTGGACCTGGTGTGTGATTGGTGAGTGCTGGACCTGGTGTGTTATTGGTGAGTGCTGGACCTGGTGTGTTATTGGTGAGTGCTGGACCTGGTGTGTTATCGGTGAGTGCTGGACCTGGTGTGTTATCGGTGAGTGCTGGACCTGGTGTGTTATCGGTGAGTGCTGGACCTGGTGTGTTATCGGTGAGTGCTGGACCTGGTGTGTTATTGGTGAGTGCTGGACCTGGTGTGTTATTGGTGAGTGCTGGACCTGGTGTGTTATCGGTCAGTGCTGGACCTGGTGTGTTATCGGTGAGTGCTGGACCTGGTGTGTTATCGGTGAGTGCTGGACCTGGTGTGTTATTGGTGAGTGCTGGACCTGGTGTGTTATTGGTGAGTGCTGGACCTGGTGTGTTATTGGTGAGGTGTGTTATTGGTGAGTGCTGGAGCTGGTGTGTTATTGGTGAGGTGTGTTATTGGTGAGTGCTGGAGCTGGTGTGTTATCGGTCAGTGCTGGACCTGGTGTGTTATTGGTGAGGTGTGTTATTGGTGAGTGCTGGAGCTGGTGTGTGATTGGTGAGTGCTGGACCTGGTGTGTTATTGGTCAGTGCTGGACCTGGTGTGTGATTGGTGAGTGCTGGACCTGGTGTGTTACTGGTGAGTGCTGGACCTGGTGTGTGATTGGTGAGTGCTGGACCTGGTGTGTGATTGGTGAGTGCTGGACCTGGTGTGTGATTGGTGAGTGCTGGACCTGGTGTGTTACTGGTGAGTGCTGGACCTGGTGTGTTATTGGTGAGGGCTGGACCTGGTGTGTTATTGGTGAGTGCTGGACCTGGTGTGTTATTGGTCAGTGCTGGACCTGGTGTGTTATTGGTGAGTGCTGGACCTGGTGTGTTATTGGTGAGTGCTGGACCTGGTGTGTTATTGGTGAGTGCTGGACCTGGTGTGTTATTGGTGAGTGCTGGACCTGGTGTGTGATTGGTGAGTGCTGGACCTGGTGTGTTATTGGTGAGTGCTGGACCTGGTGTGTTATCGGTCAGTGCTGGACCTGGTGTGTTATTGGTCAGTGCTGGACCTGGTGTGTGATTGGTGAGTGCTGGACCTGGTGTGTTATTGGTGAGGGCTGGACCTGGTGTGTTATTGGTCAGTGCTGGACCTGGTGTGTGATTGGTGAGTGCTGGACCTGGTGTGTTATTG
>NC_088238.1:10293398-10318398 GCF_036934945.1 Oncorhynchus masou masou | reverse complement strand
CGCGTACACCAACACATCCCCTACAGGGAGAATCATATCAGGCTGTCTTGTCAACGCGTACACCAACACATCCCCTACAGGGAGAATCATATCAGGCTGTCTTGACAACGCGTACACCAACACATCCCCTACAGGGAGAATCATATCAGGCTGTCTTGTCAACGTGTACACCAACACATCCCCTACAGGGAGAATCATATCAGGCTGTCTTGTCAACGCGTACACCAACACATCCCTTACAGGGAGAATCATATCAGGCTGTCTTGTCAACGTGTACACCAACACATCCCCTACAGGGAGAATCATATCAGGCTGTCTTGTCAACGTGTACACCAACACATCCCCTACAGGGAGAATCATATCAGGCTGTCTTGTCAACGCCTACACCAACACATCCCCTACAGGGAGAATCATATCAGGCTGTCTTGTCAACGTGTACACCAACACATCCCCTACAGGGAGAATCACATCAGGCTGTCTTGTCAACGCGTACACCAACACATCCCCTACAGGGAGAATCATATCAGGCTGTCTTGTCAACGTGTACACCAACACATCCCCTACAGGGAGAATCATATCAGGCTGTCTTGTCAACGTGTACACCAACACATCCCCTACAGGGAGAATCATATCAGGCTGTCTTGTCAACGCGTACACCAACACATCTCCTACAGGGAGAATCATATCAGGCTGTCTTGTCAACGTGTACACCAACACATCCCCTACAGGGAGAATCATATCAGGCTGTCTTGTCAACGCGTACACCAACACATCCCCTACAGGGAGAATCATATCAGGCTGTCTTGTCAACGCGTACACCAACACATCCCCTACAGGGAGAATCATATCAGGCTGTCTTGTCAACGTGTACACCAACACATCCCCTACAGGGAGAATCATATCAGGCTGTCTTGTCAACGCGTACACCAACACATCCCCTACAGGGAGAATCATATCAGGCTGTCTTGTCAACGTGTACACCAACACATCCCCTACAGGGAGAATCATATCAGGCTGTCTTGTCAACGCGTACACCAACACATACCATCTCCAGTCTAGTCTACCATCTCCAGTCTAGTCTACCATCTCCAGTCTAGTCTACCATCTCCAGTCTAGTCTACCATCTCCAGTCTAGTCTACCATCTACAGTCTAGTCTACCATCTACAGTCTAGTCTACCATCTCTAGTCTAGTCTACCATCTCCAGTCTAGTCTACCATCTACAGTCTAGTCTACCATCTCCAGTCTAGTCTACCATCTCCAGTCTAGTCTACCATCTCTAGTCTAGTCTACCATCTCCAGTCTAGTCTACCATCTACAGTCTAGTCTACCATCTACAGTCTAGTCTACCATCTCCAGTCTAGTCTACCATCTCCAGTCTAGTCTACCATCTCCAGTCTAGTCTACCATCTCCAGTCTAGTCTACCATCTCCAGTCCTATATTGTTCTGCTCAGCCTGGTCCCAAATCTGTTTGTAAACTCCTATGGTAAACAGGCTACACTCTGCTCTCTCTGTCCCAGATCTGTGGTCTAATAGTGGAGTAAGGAATGTGTGTGTGTGTGCGTGCGTGCGTGTGTGTATGTGTGTGTGAGCGTATCTAATGGTAGAGACAGACCTGGGGTTAGTAGGTTCCCTGAATAAATTAGGAGAGGTGTCTGAGGAGGAAGACAGAGACTGAGAGTCTGACAAAAGGAGAGGAAGGAGCCCCTAAAGACACACACACACACACACACACACACACACACACACACACACACACACACACACACACACACACACACACACACACACACACACACACACACACACACACACACACACACACACACATACACACACACACACACACACACACACACACACACACACACACACACACACACACACACACACACACACACACACACACACACACACAGAGGCCCTAAAGTCATTATAGTGTACATCCTGTCTGGGGGGCTGTAGTCTCATGTCGTTCAAATTGTTATAAACTAAATCTGGCCCAGCTGTACGTGGCTTTGAAACGCAGCTAAATTGAAAACATGTTGGAGGGAGACTGTCTGGTCAGAGCGGGGGAGATGGAGGGGAGATGGAGGGGAGATGGGGGAGATGGAGGGGAGATGGAGGGGAGATGGAGGGAGATGGAGAGGAGATGGAGGGAAGATGGAGGGGAGATGGAGGGGAGATGGTGGGGAGATGGAGGAGAGATGGGGGGAGATGGAGGGGAGTTGGGGGGAGATGGGGGAGATGGAGAGGAGATGGAGGGGAGATGGAGGGGAGATGGAGGGGAGATGGAGAGGAGATGGAGGGGAGATGGAGGGGAGATGGAGGGGAGATGGAGAGGAGATGGAGGGGAGATGGAGGGGAGATGGAGGGGAGATGGAGGGGGGAGATGGGGAGGGGGTGAGATGGAGGGGAGATGGACGGGAGATGGGGGAGATGGAGGGGAGATGGGGGGAGATGGGGGGAGATGGAGGGGAGATGGAGGGAGATGGAGAGGAGATGGAGGGGAGATGGAGGGAGATGGAGGGGAGATGGAGGGAGATGGAGGGGAGATGGAGGGGAGATGGGGGAGATGGAGAGGAGATGGAGGGGAGATGGAGAGGAGATGGAGGGAGACGGAGGGAGATGGTATTTCACCCAGTAGATATGGGAGTTTATCAAAATCCGGTTTGTTTTCAAATTCTTTGTGGATCTTTGTAATCTGAGGAAAATATGTCTATCTAATATGGTCCTTGGGCAGGAGGTTAGGAAGTGCAGCTCAGTTTCCACCTCATGTGGGCAGTGTGGGCAGTGTGCACATAGTCTGTACCCTCACAGTACCCCCCCACTCTGTACCCTCACAGTACCCCCCCCCCACTCTGTACCCTCACAGTACCCCCCACTCTGTACCCTCACAGTACCCCCACCCCCACTCTGTACCCTCACAGTACCCCCCACTCTGTACCCTCACAGTACCCCCCACTCTGTACCCTCACAGTACCCCCCACTCTGTACCCTCACAGTACCCCCCACTCTGTACCCTCACAGTACCCTCCCACTCTGTACCCTCACAGTACCCCCCACTCTGTACCCTCACAGTACCACCCCCACTCTGTACCCTCACAGTACCACCCCCACTCTGTACCCTCACAGTACCCCCCCCACTCTGTACCCTCACAGTACCCCCACTCTGTACCCTCACAGTACCCCCCACTCTGTACCCTCACAGTACCCCCCACTCTGTACCCTCACAGTACCCCCCACTCTGTACCCTCACAGTACCCTCCCACTCTGTACCCTCACAGTACCCCCCACTCTGTACCCTCACAGTACCCCCCACTCTGTACCCTCACAGTACCCCCCACTCTGTACCCTCACAGTACCCCCCACTCTGTACCCTCACAGTACCCCCACTCTGTACCCTCACAGTACCACCCCCCACTCTGTACCCTCACAGTACCACCCCCACTCTGTACCCTCACAGTACCCCCCCCCCACTCTGTACCCTCACAGTACCCCCCACTCTGTACCCTCACAGTACCCCCCCCACTCTGTACCCTCACAGTACCCTCCCACTCTGTACCCTCACAGTACCCCCCACTCTGTACCCTCACAGTACCCCCACCCCCCACTCTGTACCCTCACAGTACCCCCCACTCTGTACCCTCACAGTACCCCCCACTCTGTACCCTCACAGTACCCCCCCCCCCACTCTGTACCCTCACAGCACCCCCCACTCTGTACCCTAACAGTACCCCCCACTCTGTACCCTCACAGTACCCCCCACTCTGTACCCTCACAGTACCCCCACCCCCACTCTGTACCCTCACAGTACCCCCCCACTCTGTACCCTCACAGTACCCCCCCCCCACTCTGTACCCTCACAGCACCCCCCCCCCACTCTGTACCCTCACAGTACCACCCCCACTCTGTACCCTCACAGTACCCCCCACTCTGTACCCTCACAGTACCACCTCCCACTCTGTACCCTCACAGTACCCCCCACTCTGTACCCTCACAGTACCCCCCCCCCCCCTCTGTACACTCACAGTACCCCCCCCCCCCCCCCCCACTCTGTACCCACAGTAAGAGGGTACATGGTAGAGCCACAGTAAGAGGGTACATGGTAGAGCCACGGTAAGAGGGTACATGGTAGAGCATCTGTATATGCAGTGTAACGGCGTGGGACGGATTCAGACACGGACAAAGTGACACACGGACATCTCTGTCACCAAAAAAAACCTCTCTCCATCTCCATCTCTGTCACCAGCGTCATCAGGCTCAGTGACCTTAGCTCAGTGTTTATTTGTATGAGGTTGAAGAGAGCCAATGAGGACCAGAGGCCAGCCAGCATGGCCAAAGGCCCTCCATCCTACACACTATCATCATAAAGAATATTAGCCTGAGGGATGGAGTGATGGAAGGATGGAGACAGAGAAAGATGGATGGAGCCGAGGATGATATGAGCAGAAAGGGGACAGTAGCTGAAAAGTCCTGTTGGCCAATCAGGGCTTGGGTCAGAAGTCCTGCTGGGAGCTGATTGGTTGGCTTGGCGGAGCTTCAAAGACCAGGAAGTGACCTGGGGTTTGTTCAGAGTGTCTACGTGTCTCCGCTGTCTTAATACATCGCATTTTACATTTACATTTGAGTCATTTAGCATTGAGTCATCTGTACCCTCACAGTACCCCCCCCACACTGTACCAACACAGTACGCCCCCCCTCCCACAGCATCCACTCGGGTGAGGAGGGGATGCTGTGGGAGGAGTGTTCCTCAGGCCCCCTGGGTAACATTATGGTAGTGAAGAACACAACACTGTCCTCAGGCCCCCTGGGTAACATTATGGTAGTGAAGAACACAACACTGTCCTCAGGCCCCCTGGGTAACATTATGGTAGTGAAGAACACACAACACTGTCCTCAGGCCCCCTGGGTAACATTATGGTAGTGAAGAACACAACACTGTCCTCAGGCCCCCTGGGTAACATTATGGTAGTGAAGAACACAACACTGTCCTCTGGCCCCCTGGGTAACATTATGGTAGTGAAGAACACACAACACTGTCCTCAGGCCCCCTGGGTAACATTATGGTAGTGAAGAACACAACACTGTCCTCAGGCCCCCTGGGTAACATTATGGTAGTAAAGAACACAACACTGTCCTCAGGCCCCCTGGGTAACATTATGGTAGTGAAGAACACAACACTGTCCTCAGGCCCCCTGGGTAACATTATGGTAGTGAAGAACACAACACTGTCCTCAGGCCCCCTGGGTAACATTATGGTAGTGAAGAACACAAATTGTCCTCAGGCCCCCTGGGTAACATTATGGTAGTGAAGAACACAACACTGTCCTCAGGCCCCCTGGGTAACATTATGGTAGTGAAAAACACACAACACTGTCCTCAGGCCCCCTGGGTAACATTATGGTAGTGAAAAACACACAACACTGTCCTCAGGCCCCCTGGGTAACATTATGGTAGTGAAGAACACAACACTGTCCTCAGGCCCCCTGGGTAACATTATGGTAGTGAAGAACACAACACTGTCCTCAGGCCCCCTGGGTAACATTATGGTAGTGAAGAACACAGCACTGTCCTCAGGCCCCCTGGGTAACATTATGGTAGTGAAGAACACAACACTGTCCTCAGGCCCCCTGGGTAACATTATGGTAGTGAAGAACACAACACTGTCCTCAGGCCCCCTGGGTAACATTATGGTAGTGAAGAACACACAACACTGTCCTCAGGCCCCCTGGGTAACATTATGGTAGTGAAGAACACAACACTGTCCTCAGGCCCCCTGGGTAACATTATGGTAGTGAAGAACATAGTCAACATAACCTGTTTGGTTGCAACAATATCCACCGGACATAGAGTTTGTATGTTAGAGTAATTCGCTGGCTGTAGATAAGCTCAGTGGAAACAGGCTGTACAGGGACATTGAAGGAACATGGTCTCTCTCACACAGCAAGGCCTAGCCATCTCATCATAGAAGCTATGCAGCGTGCATGTTGACAAGCATCAGAGAATTAAACCCATTCTGAAAGGACCACAGTAGCACAGAGTAGTGTGAGTGTGATTAAATATTCATCTACCTAAGTGGATTTTCCTCCCTCAGCTGCAAAGCAGGAATAAAGTACAGATCCCTCTCCTAGAGGGAGGGAGGCAGAGAGAGAGGGAGAGATAGAGAGAGGAAGAGAGGTAGAGAGAGGGAGAGAGAGGGAGAGAGAGGGAGGGAGGTAGAGAGGAAGAGAGGTAGAGAGAGGGAGAGAGAGGGAGGGAGGCAGAGAGAGAGGGAGAGATAGAGAGAGGAAGAGAGGTAGAGAGAGGTAGAGAGAGGGAGAGAGAGGGAGGGAGGTAGAGAGGAAGAGAGGTAGAGAGAGGGAGAGAGAGGGAGGGAGGTAGAGAGGAAGAGAGGTAGAGAGAGGGAGAGAGAGGGAGGGATGTAGAGAGAGAGGGAGAGAGAGAGAGGAAGAGAGGTAGAGAGAGCTAAATGACTTAAATGTAATGTAAATGAGAGGGAGAGAGAGGGAGGGACGGAGAGACAATGTATCAGGATGAGAGCAGCCTTTCAGATGTCCATACTCTCCCTCTCTCTCTCTCTCTCTCTTCCCTCCATCTCTCCCTCTCTCTCTCTCTCCCTCTTCCCTCCATCTCTCTCTCTCTCTCTCCCTCTTCCCTCCATCTCTCTCTCTCTCTCTCTCTCCCTCTTCCCTCCATCTCTCCCTCTCTCTCTCCCTCTCTCTCTCTCTCTCTTTCCCTCCATCTCTCTCTCTCTCTCTCCCTCTTCCCTCCATCTCTCTCTCTCTCTCTCCCTCTTCCCTCCATCTCTCTCTCTCTCTCCCTCTTCCCTCCATCTCTCCCTCTCTCTCAATTCAATTCAATTCAATTCAAGGGGCTTTATTGGCATGGGAAACATATGTTAACATTGCCAAAGCAAGTAAGGTATATAATATATAAAGTGAAATAAACAATAAAAATTAACAGTAGACATCACACATACAGAAGTTTCAAAACAATAAAGACATTACAAATGTCATATTATATATATATACAGTGTTTTTACAATGTGCAAATGGTAAAGGACACAAGATAAAATAAATAAGCATAGATATGTGTTGTATTTACAATGGTGCGTGTTCTTCACTGGTTGCCCTTTTCTCGTGGCAACAGGTCACAAATCTTGCTGCTCTGATGGCACACTGTGGAATTTCACCCAGTAGATATGGGAGTTTTTCAAAATTGGATTTGTTTTCGAATTCTTTGTGGATCTGTGTAATCTGAGGGAAATATGTCTCTCTAATATGGTCATACATTGGGCAGGAGGTTAGGAAGTGCAGCTCAGTGTCCACCTCATTTTGTGGGCAGTGAGCACATAGCCTGTCTTCCCTTGAGAGCCATGTCTGCCTACGGCGGCCTTTCTCAATAGCAAGGCTATGCTCGCTGAGTCTGTACATAGTCAAAGCTTTCCTTAATTTTGGGTCAGTCACAGTGGTCAGGTATTCTGCCGCTGTGTACTCTCTGTGTAGGGCCAAATAGCATTCTAGTTTGCTCTGTTTTTTTGTTAATTCTTTCCAATGTGTCAAGTAATTATCTTTTTGTTTTCTCATGATTTGGTTGGGTCTAATTGTGCTGCTGTCATGGGGCTCTGTAGGGTGTGTTTGTGAACAGAGCCCCAGGACCAGCTTGCTTAGGGGACTCTTCTCCAGGTTCATCTCTCTGTAGGTGATGGCTTTGTTGTGGAAGGTTTGGGAATCGCTTCCTTTTAGGTGGTTATAGAATTTAACTGCTCTTTTCTGGATTTTGATAATTAGTGGGTATCGGCCTAATTCTGCTCTGCATGCATTATTTGGTGTTCTACGTTGTACACTGAGGATATTTTTGCAGAATTCTGCGTGCAGAGTCTCAATTTGGTGTTTGTCCCATTTTGTGAAGTCTTGGTTGGTGAGCGGACCCCAGACCTCACAACCATAAAGGGCAATGGGCTCTATGACTGATTCAAGTATTTTTAGCCAAATCCTAATTGGTATGTTGAAATTTATGTTCCTTTTGATGGCATAGAATGCCCTTCTTGCCTTGTCTCTCAGATCGTTCACAGCTTTGTGGAAGTTACCTGTGGAGCTGATGTTTAGGCCAAGGTATGTATAGTTTTTTGTGTGCTCTAGGGCAACAGTGTCTAGATGGAATTTGTATTTGTGGTCCTGGTGACTGGACCTTTTTTGGAACACCATTATTTTGGTCTTACTGAGATTTACTGTCAGGGCCCAGGTCTGACAGAATCTGTGCATAAGATCTAGGTGCTGCTGTAGGCCCTCCTTGGTTGGTGACAGAAGCACTCTCTCTCTCTTCCCTCCATCTCTCTCTCTCTCTCTCCCTCTTCCCTCCATCTCTCTCTCTCTCTCTCCCTCTTCCCTCCATCTCTCCCTCTCTCTCTCCCTCTTCCCTCCATCTCTCCATCTTCCCTCCATCTCTCCCTCTCTCTCTCTCTCTTCCCTCCATCTCTCCCTCTCTCTCTCCATCTTCCCTCCATCTCTCCCTCTCTCTCCCTCTCTCTCTCCCTCTCTCTCTCTCTCTTCCCTCCATCTCTCCCTCTCTCTCTCCATCTTCCCTCCATCTCTCCCTCTCTCTCCATCTTCCCTCCATCTCTCCTTCTCTCTCTCCATCTTCCCTCCATCTCTCCCTACTCTGACAGACATTAGTAGTTCTACATTAACCATTCTCCTGGTTAGTAGTTCTACATTAACCATTCTCCTGGTTATTAGTTCTACATTAACCATTCTCCTGGTTAGTAGTTCTACATTAACCATTCTCCTGGTTAGTAGTTCTACATTAACCATTCTCCTGGTTAGTAGTTCTACATTAACCATTCTCCTGGTTATTAGTTCTACATTAACCATTCTCCTGGTTAGTAGTTCTACATTAACCATTCTCCTGGTTAGTAGTTCTACATTAACCATTCTCCTGGTTATTAGTTCTACATTAACCATTCTCCTGGTTAGTAGTTCTACATTAACCATTCTCCTGGTTAGTAGTTCTACATTAACCATTATCCTGGCTAGTAGTTCTACATTAACCTTTATCCTGGCTAGTAGATCTACATTAACCATTATCCTGGTTAGTAGTTCTACATTAACCATTCTCCTGGCTAGTAGTTCTACATTAACCATTATCCTGGTTAGTAGTTCTACATTAACCATTATCCTGGCTAGTAGTTCTACATTAACCATTATCCTGGTTAGTAGTTCTACATTAACCATTCTCCTGGCTAGTAGTTCTACATTAACCATTCTCCTGGTTAGTAGTTCTACATTAACCATTCTCCTGGTTAGTAGTTCTACATTAACCATTCTCCTGGTTATTAGTTCTACATTAACCATTCTCCTGGTTAGTAGTTCTACATTAACCATTCTCCTGGTTAGTAGTTCTACATTAACCATTCTCCTGGTTATTAATTCTACATTAACCATTCTCCTGGTTAGTAGTTCTACATTAACCATTCTCCTGGTTAGTAGTTCTACATTAACCATTATCCTGGCTAGTAGTTCTACATTAACCTTTATCCTGGCTAGTAGATCTACATTAACCATTATCCTGGTTAGTAGTTCTACATTAACCATTCTCCTGGCTAGTAGTTCTACATTAACCATTATCCTGGTTAGTAGTTCTACATTAACCATTATCCTGGCTAGTAGTTCTACATTAACCATTATCCTGGTTAGTAGTTCTACATTAACCATTCTCCTGGCTAGTAGTTCTACATTAACCATTATCCTGGCTAGTAGTTCTACATTAACCATTATCCTGGTTAGTAGTTCTACATTAACCATTCTCCTGGCTAGTAGTTCTACATTAACCATTCTCCTGTTTAGTAGTTCTGGTCCAATAAAACATGACCTGTCTGAATCACCATGGGCATTAATATCCCACGGTCCAATAAAACATGACCTGTCTGAATCACCATGGTTATTAATATCCCACGGTCCAATAAAACATGACCTGTCTGAATCACCATGGTTATTAATATCCCACGGTCCAATAAAACATGACCTGTCTGAATCACCATGGGCATTAATATCCCACGGTCCAATAAAACATGACCTGTCTGAATCACCATGGTTATTAATATCCCACGGTCCAATAAAACATGACCTGTCTGAATCACCATGGGCATTAATATCCCACGGTCCAATAAAACATGACCTGTCTGAATCACCATGGTTATTAATATCCCACGGTCCAATAAAACATGACCTGTCTGAATCACCATGGTTATTAATATCCCACGGTCCAATAAAACATGACCTGTCTGAATCACCATGGGCATTAATATCCCACGGTCCAATAAAACATGACCTGTCTGAATCACCATGGGTATTAATATCCCACGGTCCAATAAAACATGACCTGTCTGAATCACCATGGGTATTAATATCCCACGGTCCAATAAAACATGACCTGTCTGAATCACCATGGGTATTAATATCCCACGGTCCAATAAAACATGATCTGTCGGAATCACCATGGGTATTAATATCCCACGGTCCAATAAAACATGACCTGTCTGAATCACCATGGGCATTAACCTGTTGGAACTCTAGGGGCGCAATTTCATTTTTGGATGAAAAACGTTCCCGTTTTAAACAAGATATTTTGTCACAAAAAGATGCTCGACTATGCATATAATTGCTACTGTTCGAAAGAAAACACTCTGACGTGTCCAGAAATACAAAGATCTTCTCTGTGCGTGCCCTTTAACGTGAGCTTCAGGCAAAACCAAGATGAGATGGCATCCAGGAAATGACAAGGATTTTTGAGGCTCTGTTTGTCATGATCTCCTTATATGGCTGTGAACGCAAGAGGAATGAGTCTGCCCTTTCTGTCGTTTCCCCAAGGTGTCTGCAGCATTGTGACGTATTTGTAGGCAGATCATTGGAAGATTGACCATAAGAGACCACATTTACCACGTGTCCGCCCGGTGTCCTGCGCCGAAATTGGTGCGCAAAAGTCACCTGCCAGTATTTTTCCAAACAATACAGAGAGTAAAGCAAGCTTCCACGAACTGCATGTCAATGAAGAGATATGTGAAAAAACACCTTGAGGACTGATTCCAAACAACGTTTGCCATGTTTCAGTCGATATTATGTAGTTAATCCGGAAAAAGTTTTACGTTGTAGGTGACTGCATTTTCGGTTTGTTTCAGTAGCCAGGCGCAATGTAGAAAACGGAACGATTTCTCCTACACACAGACGCTTTCAGGAAACACTGCGCATTTGGTATGTGGCTGGGAGTCTCCTCATTGAAAACATCAGAAGCTCTTCAAAGGTAAATGATTTTATTTATTTGGTTATCTGGTTTTTGTGAAAATGTTGCGTGCTACATGTTATTCAAAATGCATTGCTAGCTTTGCATACTCTTACACAAATTAGTCAATTTCTATGGTTCAAAAGCATATTTTGAAAATCTGAGATGACAGTGTTGTTAAGAAAAGGCTAAGCTTGAGAGCAGATGCATTATTTTCATTTTATTTGCGATTTTCAGAAATCGTTAACGTTACATTATGCTAATGAGCTTCAGGCTATAACTGTATACAGGGTTTTTTCATAGCCAAACGTGAACAAAACGGAGCGATTTGTCCTACACAAATAATATTTTTTTGAAAAACTGCACATTTGCTATGTAACTGAGAGTCTCCTCATTGAAAACATCCGAAGCTCTTCAAAGTTAATGATTTTATTTATTTGGTTATCTGGCTTTTGTGCAAATGTTGCGTGCTACATGCTACACAAAATGCTATGCTAGCTTTGCATACTCTTACACAAATTAGTCCATTTCTATGGTTCAAAAGCATATTTTGAAAATCTGAGATGACAGTGTTGTTAAGAAAAGGCTAAGCTTGAGAGCAAATGCATTATTTAAATTTTATTTGCGATTTTCAGAAATCGTTAACGTTGCGTTATGCTAATGAGCCTGAGGCTTTAGTCACGATCCCGGATCCGGGATGGGGAGTTTCAAGAGGTATCCCATGGTCCAATAAAACATGACCTGTCTGTCTCCACCACACAGCATCCATCAAAACAAGGCATTCAATGTCACTGCACCGAATAGCCAGCAGTTACCATCTCAACCACACACAGTAACACACAGGAGGACCAGGTCACCACACAGCCAGCAGGAGGACCAGGTCACCACATAGCCAGCAGTTACCATCTCAACCACACACAGTAACACACAGGAGGACCAGGTCACTGCACAGCCAGCAGGAGGACCAGGTCACCACATAGCCAGCAGGAGGACCAGGTCACCACACAGCCAGCAGGAGGACCAGGTCACCGCACAGCCAGCAGGAGGACCAGGTCACCACATAGACAGCAGGAGGACCAGGTCACCACACAGCCAGCAGGAGGACCAGGTCACCACACAGCCAGCAGGAGGACCAGGTCACCACATAGCCAGCAGGAGGACCAGGTCACCACACAGCCAGCAGGAGGACCAGGTCACCACACAGCCAGCAGGAGGACCAGGTCACCACACAGCCAGCAGGAGGACCAGGTCACCGCACAGCCAGCAGGAGGACCAGGTCACCACATAGACAGCAGGAGGACCAGGTCACCACACAGCCAGCAGGAGGACCAGGTCACCACACAGCCAGCAGGAGGACCAGGTCACCACATAGCCAGCAGGAGGACCAGGTCACCACACAGCCAGCAGGAGGACCAGGTCACCACACAGCCAGCAGGAGGACCAGGTCACCACACAGCCAGCAGTTACCATCTCAACCACACACAGTAACACACAGGAGGACCAGGTCACTGCACAGCCAGCAGGAGGACCAGGTCACCACATAGCCAGCAGGAGGACCAGGTCACCACACAGCCAGCAGGAGGACCAGGTCACCACACAGCCAGCAGGAGGACCAGGTCACCGCACAGCCAGCAGGAGGACCAGGTCACCGCACAGCCAGCAGGAGGACCAGGTCACCACACAGCCAGCAGTTACCATCTCAACCACACACAGTAACACACAGGAGGACCAGGTCACTGCACAGCCAGCAGGAGGACCAGGTCACCACATAGCCAGCAGAAGAACCAGGTCACCACATAAACAGCAGGAGGACCAGGTCACCACATAGCCAGCAGGAGGACCAGGTCACCACACAGCCAGCAGGAGGACCAGGTCACCACATAGCCAGCAGGAGGACCAGGTCACCACACAGCCAGCAGGAGGACCAGGTCACCACACAACCAGCAGTTAGTCTCAACCACACACAGTAACACACAGGAGGACCAGGTCACCACATATTATAAAATGTAATTAGGCACCCTATGAGACTCCCAATCACAGCCAGATGTGATGCAGCCTGGATTCGAACCATTGACTACAGTGACGCATGATGATCAAACACCAAGTACATGATCAGACACCATGTACATGATCAGACACCATGTACATGATCAGACACCATGTACATGATCAGACACCATGTACATGATCAAACACCATGTACATGATCAAACACCATGTACATGATCAGACACTGTGTACATGATCAGACACTGTGTACATGATCAAACACCATGTACATGATCAAACACCATGTACATGATCAAACACCATGTACATGATCAGACACTGTGTACATGATCAAACACCGTGTACATGATCAGACACTGTGTACATGATCAAACACCGTGTACATGATCAGACACTGTGTACATGATCAGACACCAACACATACAGTATGTACCATACAGAAGTCCCAAGGCAACGTATGAGCTGCCCTCCACATGCCCTGTTCTCACCAAACCACAAAATGGAGGATGGGGATACAGGTAACCACGACAACTCAACCCCCCCCCCCCCCCCCAAACACACACACACACACACACAGCCACCTGGTACCTACAGTCAAACAGAGCGTAATAACCATAGCAACATGACATAAGAGCCTGTGTCAGGTCAGGTGTGACTTACCAGGTTTGAGTTGGTGGCGTTGGAGTCGTCCTCTGGGAAGGGGATGTAGACAGCTAAGGCCACGCAGTTCGCAAATATAGTCATCAAAATGATAATTTCAAACGGTCTGGAAGAGCTGGAGTTAAGGAAGGAAGCTGGAGATCAGATGACAGAGAAAGCATGCATCCCAAATGGCACCCTATTCCCTATATAGTGCCCTACTATTCCCTATATAGTGCCCTACTATTCCCTATATAGTGCCCTACTATTCCCTATATAGTACCATACTATTCCCTATATAGTGCCCTACTATTCCCTATATAGTACCATACTATTCCCTATATAGTGCCCTACTATTCCCTATATAGTGCCATACTATTCTCTATATAGTACCATACTATTCCCTATATAGTGCCCTACTATTCCCTATATAGTGCCATACTATTCCCTATATAGTACCATACTATTCCCTATATAGTGCCATACTATTCCCTATATAGTGCCCTACTATTCCCTATATAGTGCCCTACTATTCCCAATATAGTGCCCTACTATTCCCTATATAGTGCAATACTATTCCCTATATAGTGCAATACTATTCCCTATATAGTACCATACTATTCCCTATATAGTGCCCTACTATTCCCTATACAGTGCAATACTATTCCCTATATAGTGCAATACTATTCCCTATATAGTACCATACTATTCCCTATATAGTGCCCTACTATTCCCTATATAGTGCCATACTATTCCCTATATAGTACCATACTATTCCCTATATAGTACCCTACTATTCCCTATATAGTGCCATACTATTCCCTATATAGTGCCATACTATTCCCTATATAGTGCCATACTATTCCCTATATAGTGCCATAATATTCCCTATATAGTGCCATACTATTCCCTATATGGTGCCATACTATTCCCTATATAGTACCATACTATTCCCTATATAGTACCCTACTATTCCCTATATAGTGCCATACTATTCCTTATATAGTGCCATACTATTCCCTATATAGTGCCATACTATTCCCTATATAGTGCCCTACTATTCCCTATATAGTGCCCTACTATTCCCTATATAGTGCAATACTATTCCCTATATAGTGCAATACTATTCCCTATATAGTACCATACTATTCCCTATATAGTACCATACCATTCCCTATATAGTACCCTACTATTCCCTATATAGTGCAATACTATTCCCTATATAGTACCATACTATTCCCTATATAGTGCCCTACTATTCCCTATATAGTGCAATACTATTCCCTATATAGTGCAATACTATTCCCTATATAGTACCATACTATTCCCTATATAGTGCCCTACTATTCCCTATATAGCGCCATACAATTCCCTATATAGTGCCATACTATTCCCTATATAGTACCCTACTATTCCCTATATAGTGCCATACTATTCCTTATATAGTGCCATACTATTCCCTATATAGTGCCATACTATTCCCTATATAGTGCCATAATATTCCCTATATAGTGCCATACTATTCCCTATATGGTGCCATACTATTCCCTATATAGTACCATACTATTCCCTATATAGTACCCTACTATTCCCTATATAGTGCCATACTATTCCCTATATAGTGCCATACTATTCCCTATATAGTGCCATACTATTCCCTATATAGTGCCCTACTATTCCCTATATAGTGCCCTACTATTCCCTATATAGTGCAATACTATTCCCTATATAGTGCAATACTATTCCCTATATAGTACCCTACTATTCCCTATATAGTACCATACTATTCCCTATATAGTACCATACTATTCCCTATATAGTGCCCTACTATTCCCTATATAGTGCCATACTATTCCCTATATAGTACCATACTATTCCCTATATAGTACCATACTATACCCTATATAGTGCCCTACTATTCCCTATATAGTGCCATACTATTCCCTATATAGTACCATACTATTCCCTATATAGTGCCATACTATTCCCTATATAGTACCATACTATTCCCTATATAGTACCATACTATTCCCTATATAGTGCCGTACTATTCCCTATATAGTGCCCTACTTTTGGAAGACAAGAGAACAGACGGAGAACAGATGGAGAACAGATGGAGAACATCGAGTGACAATAACTAAAATACATAAAGATGTGTCAGTCACGTTTTAACATCAGTGACACGCAAACACGACCTTCTGACCTCTTAGAGGAGTGTGTGTTCGAGGTGTGTGTGTCCCACTCTGTCTCTCTGGGTTTGTCCTAATATGGAGGTTGTTACACGGGTCAGTCGTGTGGACGGCAGAAAACAGAGGGGAGGGAGAACCAAGAGGGAACCAAGAGGGAACCAAGGGAGAACCAAGAGGGAACCAAGAGGGAACCAAGAGAAACATGATTATTTTATTTGGGACGGTGCTTGAGAATGAACCTCTAGTTTTGATATCTCTCTCTCAATCTCTCTCTCTTTCCACCTTTATCTCTGCTTTTCCACTTGAAAAAAGGGAGAAGGGAGGATGTGAGTGTCTGTGCAGAGCTGAAAGAGGAGATAAACCTGGCTTCCATCACCACAATTACCCAGCACCACCATCACCCCTCCTCCTCCCCCTCCCTCCCTCCCTCTATGCCCCCCTCCTCCTCCACTACTGTCCTACCTCCCTGCCTGTCATCCTCTCTCTCTACCTACTCTCCCCCTCCTCCCCTGTCCTCTCTCCCTCCCTCTACGTCCCTCCCCACCTCCTCCTAGAAGGACGTAGTGTCAGTTTGTCTGGTCTGGCCAGAAGGATGTAGTGGCAGTTTGTCTGGCCTGGCCAAGAGGACGTAGTGTCAGTTTGTCTGGCCTGGTCAGAAGGGGGATGATTGCTTGTCTGGCAACAACATCAGCTCCAAATCAAATTACATTGTTATTTATTTCTGTTTCTACAGATAAATGATCTCAATGACAACCATTTGATTTGTTGTCCTCCTTTCACTGTGAGAGGTCTTTGAGTCAGAGACCAGGGACAGAGAAGAAATGCTGATCTAGGATCAGTCTTTACATTTTTTATCATAATAAATAGGATTATATGGACAGGGGGACCTGATTGTAGATCAGCAGCATTCCTAATCTGAGGCTGGGTGGAGTTTTGTGGTTCTGGCTAGCAGAGCTCTGTGATGCTCTCTCTCTCTCCATGTCAAACACAGTGAGGAACTGTGTGCATGCCTGTTAGTGTGTGTCTGTGTGTGTGTTTGTGTGTGTTTGTGTGCGTGTTTGTGTATGTTGCGTTCAGCCTTCAGTTGAAAAATCCCCACATGAGAAATGACATGGCCACAAAACAAAAGCAGCCTGGTTAGATAAACACGGTTCTAAATCAAAACTGGGAGAGTCAGTGACAACACCAAAATAAACTCCTGCTGGGCTGGGGGAAACAGAGGGGAAACTAGGGGAGGGAGGGAGGGAGGGAGGGAGGGAGGGAGGGAGGGAGGGAGGGAGGGAGGGAGGGAGGGAGGGAGGGAGGGAGGGAGGGAGGGAGGGAGAGAGGGAGAGAGGGAGGGAGAGAGAGAGGGAGGGAGGGAGAGAGGGAGGGAGGGAGGGAGGGAGGGAGGGAGGGAGGGAGACAGAGAGAGAGAGAGAGAGAGAGGAGGGAGGAAAAGTGAGGGGAGTACTGCCGTGAACAGTAACAATGTTTTAATTTTGTTAAGCATCCTTCCATGACAGAACGGTGTCAGCAACAGGAACATGGATCATACATCTAGTTGACAGAGGGGCTGTCTAAAGAGTCTGCAGACAGAACGAGAGAGTAACTATGGAACGCGAGAGTAACTATAGAACGACAGAGTAACTACAGAACGAGAGAGTAACTACAGAACGAGAGAGTAACTATAGAACGAGAGAGTAACTATAGAACGAGAGAGTAACTACAGAACGAGAGAGTAACTATAGAACGAGAGGGTAAATATAGAACGAGAGAGTAACTATAAAACGAGAGAGTAACTATAGAACGAGAGAGTAACTACAGAACGAGAGAGTAACTACAGAACGAGAGAGTAACTATAGAACGACAGAGTAACTACAGAACGAGAGAGTAACTACAGAACGAGAGAGTAACTATAGAACGAGAGGGTAAATATAGAACGAGAGAGTAACTATAAAACGAGAGAGTAACTATAGAACGAGAGAGTAACTATAAAACGAGAGAGTAAATATAGAACGAGAGAGTAGCTATAGAACGAGAGAGTAGCTATAGAATGAGAGAGTAACTGTAGAACAAGAGAGTAACTATGGAACAAGCGAGTAACTATAGCTAATAGAACACGTGTTGAATCAACTGCATGTCCTGTTAAAGTCGCCCAGAAACTAGAAACTGTTCCCGAACACGTGTTGAACCAACTGCATGTCCTGTTAAAGTCGCCCAGAAACTAGAAACTGTTCCCGAACACGTGTTGAACCAACTGTATGTCTTGTTAAAGTCGCCCAGAAACTAGAAACTGTTCCCGAACACGTGTTGAACCAACTGTATGTCCTGTTAAAGTCGCCCAGAAACTAGAAACTGTTCCCGAACACGTGTTGAACCAACTGCATGTTCCTGTTAAAGTCGCCCAGAACACGACAGTATCAGTCACCATGTTACTGACCTTGACATTCAATCACTACTAATAGCAGTCATTACCTACTGATAACTGCCGCTTCCCTTCAGCCCTGTTCTGTCGTCTCCCTGCAGGTCAAGGGAACTACACAGTAAGATCCTCCCAGGTGACATACATCCCTCAGTAATCAGCCTGGAGAGAAGGAGAAGCTATAATCAACATCTTGGTCAAACGGTGAGGGTCAGGGTTCTAGTGGGATTGAGTTCCGTGAATCTATGTATGTGTGTGTGTGCGTGTGTGTGTGTGTGTGTGTGTGTGTGTGTGTGTGTGTGTGTGTGTGTGTGTGTATTAGGCCTGCCCGGGGTGGGGGGGGGATGTGGAGGGTTTTGGAAGACCTGGCTGAAGTCACACACACACACAGCCTGATGAGAGGAGCTGTTGGCATGGTAACAGGAGCAGTAAGAGGAGATGAAATGTGGGTCTGTTTTCTCTGGAGACACGGTCTGTCTGTCTGTCTGTCTGTCTGTCTGTGTGTGTGTGTGTGTGTGTGTGTGTGCGCGCGTGCGTGTGTTTTTTATTATTTTATTTATAACTGCTAAACTGCTTGCTGACTGTACACTGTACTGAATGATTGTAGCTGGTTTACTAACGCATTAGTCCTAGTAGCTGTGTTGACTAGCTATGAAGTTAGCTAATATGGTGACAACTATGTAGGCTGTGTGCAGCGGTTAGCGGTTATGGTATGAAGGTTTGGCTTGGAAAGGTTTTTTATGCCTGGTTACAAACAGCTGATGTGTTTGGCACTGAAATCCACAAGCGAAGTGAAAAGGTGAGAGGAGGAGAACGCGTAGATGCCAGAAGGAATTCTACCACAAGCACAGTGATCATGCTGTTTGTATGTGGCTGCTATGAAAGTGAACCAGGTGTGATCAGGTGTGTTTTCACTCCGCCGACTCCGTTGGAAAAAAACCTTTCTTAATCGGAAGCAAATGGAACGAAGCGGGGATAAATATACCAACAGAAACTCTTGTTTGCAACGGTTGGACTAACGATTACACCCTGGATCAGCCAGACACAGGCAACGGTTGGACTAACGACTACACCCTGGATCAGCCAGATGCAGGCAACGGTTGGACTAACGACTACACACTGGATCAGCCAGACGCAGGCAACGGTTGGACTAACGATTACACCCTGGATCAGCCAGACTCAGGCAACGGTTGGACTAACGATTCCACACTGGATCAGCCAGACGCAGGCAACGGTTGGACTAACGACTACACCCTGGATCAGCCAGACACAGGCAACGGTTGGACTAACGACTACACACTGGATCAGCCAGACGCAGGCAACGGTTGGACTAACGATTACACCCTGGATCAGCCAGACTCAGGCAACGGTTGGACTAACGACTACACACTGGATCAGCCAGACGCAGGCAACGGTTGGACTAACGACTACACCCTGGATCAGCCAGACGCAGGCAACGGTTGGACTAACGACTACACACTGGATCAGCCAGACGCAGGCAACGGTTGGACTAACGATTCCACCCTGGATCAGCCAGACGCAGGCAACGGTTGGACTAACGACTACACCCTGGATCAGCCAGACGCAGGCAACGGTTGGACTAACGATTACACCCTGGATCAGCCAGACGCAGGCAACGGTTGGACTAACGACTACACCCTGGATCAGCCAGACACAGGCAACGGTTGGACTAACGATTCCACCCTGGATCAGCCAGACGCAGGCAACGGTTGGACTAATGACTACACCCTGGATCAGCCAGACGCAGGCAACGGTTGGACTAACGATTCCACCCTGGATCAGCCAGACACAGGCAACGGTTGGACTAATGACTACACCCTGGATCAGCCAGACGCAGGCAACGGTTGGACTAACGATTCCACCCTGGATCAGCCAGACGCAGGCAAGTGTGTGCAAGGCGGTACTGAATGTGTCACTGTCTGTCACCTTGATTACTCAAACATTTTCTCTCGACCTGAGCCCCTCCACCTATAAACCCACCTCATGATGGGTACAATGGAACATCTGAGTATCATGTAGTAGCTTAAAACCTATCAATGTTGAGCTGGGTGAATGGGATATGAACGACAGTCATCCAACATGCTGAAAGAAAAACAAGGCCGTGCACATCTTAAAGGTCACCGACCACCATTGCCCTGCGCGTGTGTCAAGTGGTTTCACAAGTATAGATCATGTCTCACCTCTCGTGTGAATTTGGAGCAGGACAGTATCTGGTCAGTCTCCTCCCACTAGCTGTTTTAGACTCTTTTAGACCAAATGGAAGAGACGCATTTAGCATTTACTCAGACCTCTTTATTAGTGTTTCATTCCCATGCTTCCTCTCCTTCTAAATATGTCTCTACTCCTGCCCCCTCACTTACTCCTTCCTCTCTCGCTCTCTCCCTCTCTCTCTCTCTCTCCATCTCTTCTGTGATCTCATGGGAGAGAGAGGGAGCGAGACAGAGAGACAGGGAGACAGAGAGAGAGAGAGAGAGAGGGAGAGAGAGGGAGAGAGAGGGAGAGTTAAAGAGGGGGGGATATTGCACGTTGTCCCTCAGTCTCATGAGAAAGAGAGGCACAGGGAAGGAGGGAAGGAAAGTTACAGGGAGAGGAACAGGAAAGGAAGGAAGGAAGGAAGGAAGGAAGGAAGGAAGGAAGGATACAGGGAGAGGGACAGGGAAGGAGGGAAGGAAAGATACAGGAAGAGAGAAAGGAAGGAAAGATACAGGGAGAAGGAAAGAGAAGGAAAAGCGGAAAGTTAATTTGGGATTCTGGTTGCTGTGACTCATCCTTGAGATCCTCCAATCCCTCCCTTTCTTCTTCCACCCCCAATCCTCCACCCTCCCCTCCCCTCCTCCTTCTTCTCTCCCTGCTCATCCCTCCACCTCTCCCTCTCTTACCTCCATTCCTCCCTTCCTCCTTCCCCCTCCTCCCCTACTCCTCTCACCCCCCTCCTCCTCTCTTCCCCCTCCTCCTCTTCCCCTCCTACCACCATTCCACCTCTCCCCCTCCTCCATTCTCCCTCCCCTCCACCTGCATGCTAGGCACGATGATAGGGACACACACACACACACAGACACACACACACGCACAGACACACGCACACCAACACACACACACACATGAACGGATGAACGTAGGCATACACACACGTAGATCAGAGTCTGTCCAGTTACCCTTGGCTTAACCGCTGGCTGACAGACAACATCACAGAACCTCACACACACATGTTAACCAATCAATGCCTCTCATTAAAATAGCTCAACCTACAGCACAGATCATATGTTAACATGAACACGTTGATGACAATTGTTTTGATGAGTCTAGAACTGCCATTAGATCTTCTTAGAGATAGGGGGCAGTAATCGGAAGTTTGGATGACTGACGTGCCCAAAGTAAACTACCTGTTACTCAGGCCCAGAAGCTAGGATATGCATATAATTGGTAGTATTGGATAGAAAACACTGAAGTTTTGAAAACTGTTAAAATAATGTCTGTGAGTCAAATTGCTCAGCATTGTCCGGGTTAGGGGAGGGTTTGGCCCAGCATCGTCCGGGTTAGGGGAGGGTTTGGCCCAGCGTCGTCCGGGTTAGGGGAGGGTTTGGCCCAGCATCGTCCGGGTTAGGGGAGGGTTTGGCCCAGCATCGTCCGGGTTAGGGGAGGGTTTGGCCCAGCATCGTCCGGGTTAGGGGAGGGTTTGGCCCAGCATCGTCCGGGTTAGGGGAGGGTTTGGCCGGCAGGGATGTCCTTGTCTCATCGCGCACTAGCGACTCCTGTGGCGGGCCAGGCGCAGTGCACGCTGACATGGTCGCCAGGTGTACAGTGTTTCCTCCGACACATTAGTGCGGCTGGCTTCCGGGTTGGATGGGCATTGTGTCAAGAAGCAGTGCGGCTTGGTTGGGTTGTGTTTTGGAGGATGCATGGCTCTTGACCTTCGCCTCTCCCGAGTCCGTAAGGGAGTTGCAGCGATGAGACAAGACTGTAACTACTAACAATTGGATACCACGAAATTGGGGACAAAAAAAAGGGTGAAAAATGTTTTATAATAATAATGTCTGTGAGTTTAACAACTGATATGGCAGGTGAAAATCCGAGGAGAATCCATTCCATTTTGTTTTGAGGTGACCACCCATTGGAATGCTTGTCTATGGGAAAATCAAAGGAAATCCTCCCAGATTGCAGTTCCTATGGCTTCCACTAGTTGTCAACAGTCTTTAGAAAGGGTTTCAAGCTTGTTTTTTGAAAAATGAGCTAGAATTTGTAGTTGTTCAAGTAGGCTCTCATTTTGACTGTAGTCTTGTTGCACGTGTGGATGAGGGAGCGCACTTCGTTATTTATCTCCGGTATTGAACACACTATTTTCCATCTTAAATGTTAGCGTTTATTTACATATTAGGGTACCTGAGGATTGATTAGAAACGTTGTTTGACTTGTTTGGATAAAGTTTATTGGTAACTTTTTCCTTTGTATGCATTTTGAACGAGTGGAACAGGTGGGTTACTGAATCAAGCGCACCAACTAATCTGACTATTTTGGGATATAAAGAAGGACTGTATCGAACAATACAACCATTTGTTGTGTAGCTGGGACCCTTGGGATTGCAAACAGAGGAAGATCTTCAAAGGTAAGTGATATATTTTATCACTATTTCTGACTTTTGGGACGCCTCTGCCGGTTTGGGAAATGTTTTTTATGTTTTTTATGCTGGGCACTGTCTTCGGATAATCGCATGGTGCTTTCACCGTAAAGCCTTTTTTAAATCTGACAAAGCAGCTGGATTAACAAGAAGTTGAGCTTTTAAATGATGTATGACACTTGTATTTTCATGTATGTTTAATATTACAATTTTTGTATTTTGAATTCTCACCGGATGTTGTCGAGGTGGGCCGCTCGCGGCATGTCTAGCTCAAAAGGTTTTAAATAGGGTATCATAACATCCCTGTTAGAAGATTATTTTATATTTTATATAATACAGCCAAGCAACTCCAAAGCAAAAAAAAGTGTATACAGTACATTTTAGTATGTGATCCCTGATTCACAACTCATCTAGCCAACTCCACCATATCTAGCCAACTCCACCGTATCTAGCCAACTCCACCGTATCTAGCCAACTCAACGTATCTAGCCAACTCCACCGTATCTAGCCAACTCAACCGTATCTAGCCAACTCAACGTATCTAGCCAACTCCAACATATCTAGCCAACTCAACCGTATCTAGCCAACTCAACGTATCTAGCCAACTCCACCATATCTAGCCAACTCCACCATATCGAGCCAACTCCACCATATCTAGCCAACTCCACCATATCTAGCCAACTCAAGCGTATCTAGCAAACTCCACCATATCTAGCCAACTCCACCATATCTAGCCATCTCAAGCGTATCTAGCCAACTCAAGCGTATCTAGCCAACTCCACCATATCTAGCCAACTCTACCATATCTAGCCAACTCCATAATATCTAGCCAACTCCACCATATCTAGCCAACTCCACCATATCTAGCCAACTCCACCATAACTAGCCAACTCCACCATAACTAGCCAACTCCACCATAACTAGCCAACTCCACCATATATAGCCAACTCCACCATATCTAGCCAACTACACCATATCTAGCCAACTCAAGCGTATCTAGCCAACTCAAGCGTATCTAGCCAACTCCACCATAACTAGCCAACTCCACCATATCGAGCCAACTCCACCATATCTAGCCAACTCCACCATATCAAGCCAACTCCACCATATCCAGCCAACTCCACCATATCTAGCCAACTCCACCATATCTAGCCAACTCAAGCGTATCTAGCCAACTCAAGCGTATCTAGCCAACTCCACCATATCTAGCCAACTCCACCATAACTAGCCAACTCCACAATATCTAGCCAACTCCACCATATCTAGCCAACTCAAGTGTATCTAGCCAACTCCACCATATCTAGCCAACTCCACCATAACTAGCCAACTCCACAATATCTAGCCAACTCCACAATATCTAGCCAACTCCACCATATCTAGCCAACTCCACCATATCTAGCCAACTCAAGCGTATCTAGCCAACTCCACCATATCTAGCCAACTCCACCATAACTAGCCAACTCCACAATATCTAGCCAACTCCACCATATCTAGCCAATTCCACCATATCTAGCCAACTCCACCATATCTAGCCAACTCAAGCGTATCTAGCCAACTCAAGTGTATCTAGCCAACTCCACCATATCTAGCCAACTTCACCACAACTAGCCAACTCCACCACAACTAGCCAACTCCACCATATCTAGCCAACTCCACCATATCTAGCCAACTCAAGCGTATCTAGCCAACTCAAGCGTATCTAGCCAACTCCACCGTACCTTCCGGCGCCGACAGAGATGGCCGCCTCACTTCGCGTTCCTAGGAAACTATGCAGTTTTTAGTTTTTTTACGTGTTATTTCTTACATTAGTACCCCAGGTCATCTTAGGTTTCATTACATAGA
>NC_088238.1:10272603-10292898 GCF_036934945.1 Oncorhynchus masou masou | reverse complement strand
TGTATTATCTTTTTGAGAGAAACAGAGAGAGAAAGGCAGAGAGACAGACAGAGAAACAGAGAGAGAAAGGCAGAGAGACAGACAGAGAAAGGCAGAGAGACAGACAGAGAAAGGCAGAGATACAGACAGAGAAAGGCAGAGAGACAGACAGAGAAACAGACAGAGAAAGGCAGAGAGACAGACAGAGAAAGGCAGAGAGACAGACAGAGAAAGGCAGAGAGACAGACAGAGAAAGGCAGAGAGACAGACAGAGAGACAGACAGAGAAAGGCAGAGAGAGAAAGGCAGAGAGACAGACAGAGAAAGGCAGAGAGAGAAAGGCAGAGAGACAGACAGAGAAAGGCAGAGAGAGACAGACAGAGAGACAAACAGAGAAAGGCAGAGAGACAGACAGAGAAAGGCAGAGAGAGACAGACAGAGAAAGGCAGAGAGACAGACAGAGAGAGGCAGAGAGACAGACAGAGAGCAGAGAGACAGACATGATCCTGTACTCAATGATTAAACATGAAATGGTCAGAGCACTAAAGTACTTCATCAGTGGAGTTCTCTTTCAATGCTGTCCCCATAGGATAACCCTTTTTGGTTCCAGGTAGAACCCTTTTTGGTTCCAAGTAGAACCCTTTTTGGTTCCAAGTATAACTGTTTTGGGTTCCACGTAGAACCCTTTTTGGTTCCAAGTAGAACCCTTTTTGGTTCCAAGTATAACTGTTTTGGGTTCCACGTAGAACCCTTTTGGTTCCAAGTAGAACCGGTTTTTGTTCCAAGCAGAACCCTTTTTGGTTCCACGTAGAACCCTTTTGGGTTCCACGAAGAACCTTCTTCCATGTAGAACCCTCTTTCTTCAAAATGCTCTCCTATGGGGACAGCCGAAGAACCCTTTTTATGTTCTAGATCTCCCACAATCCCTCAGTGGACTCGGTTATCCTGTAGTATGAAGCACTAAAACCCGGCCATTGATTGACGTCGTGGTGCATCTCGCCGCCATCGCTTGTGTCTCGGGTGACGGTAATCTTTTGGTTGTCGTGACATTCTGCTCCATCTGTGTGGGAGGGATCCAGGGGATTGAGCCGTGCTGACAAACAGGGAGGGGGGGTTTGTGTGTATGAGTCAGTGTGTGTGTGTGGGGGGGGGGGGGGGGGGACAGGAGGCATTGACAGACGGAATGGAAGGTGCCTGTCATCTCAGAGACACAGAAACACACTCCCAGCACCTCGCTCTCCGGCCAAACAGTTTCCACTGACCACCTGACCACCTGACCTCCTGACCACATGACCACCTGACCACATGACCACCTGACCACCTGACCACCTGACCACATGACCACCTGACCACATGACCACATGACCACATGACCACCTGACCACCTGACCACATGTCAAAACCAGGCAGGAGTTTTTCTTTGCCAGATCACATGGTCGGTCGGGGCACATAGTTTGTCCAGTTCCTAACCTGTGTCAGACCCCGCTTTCTGTACCCTATGTTAACCATTTGTTGACCCCTAGTGCCCCTCCCGGTCTCCTCCCTGTCCTCTAGAGAGCAGCATCTGTTGTGTCACGGTACCATGATGACTATCAGTGTCTGCGTTGCCACGGTGCTCTGCTACACAGCTCCAGCTCCTTAGTCTCTGTTAATTGCAATGGTCTGGCTGGTGCTTTCTCTCTCTCTCTCTCTCTCTCTCTCTCTCTCTCTCTCTCTCTCTCTCTCTCTCTCTCTCTCTCCCTGCTACACCGCGCTGAATGACAAGGCACAATTGGCCACTACTTGAGGACAACGAGAGACACCTCATCTTCCTCTATGTGACTGTGGGAGGGTGAGGAGTCCAGTACACTCAGAGGTTGGAGAGCCATGGCCTCATCTTCCTCTATGTGAGGGTGAGGAGGGTGAGGAGTCCAGTACACTCAGAGGTTGGAGGGCCATGGCCTCATCTTCCTCTATGTGAGGGTGAGGAGGGTGAGGAGTCCAGTACACTCAGAGGTTGGAGAGCCATGGCCTCATCTTCCTCTATGTGAGGGTGAGGAGGGTGAGGAGTCCAGTACACTCAGAGGTTGGAGGGCCATGGCCTCATCTTCCTCTATGTGAGGGTGAGGAGGGTGAGGAGTCCAGTACACTCAGAGGTTGGAGGGCCATGGCTCTGTAGTAGTAGTGCCACATTGTGATGGCATGTTTCCAGTGTATGAGCCTGCGTCCCAAATAGGACACTGTTCCCTACATTTGACCAGGGCCCATAGGTCTGAGTGTCAGGCTCTACTGCAGTGGGAGAATGTAAATATAGATATTACAATACAGTGTGCGTGTGTGTGTGTGTGTGTGTGTGTGTGTGTGTGTGTGTGTGTGTGTGTGTGTGTGTGTGTGTGTGTGTGTGTGTGTGTGTGTGTGTGTGTGGTTGTGATTTGGTTTTACTATCCTTGTTGGGACCAGGAGCCTCAAAAATGTTAGGCGTCGGGGTTAAGTTTAGGACAAGGGTTACAATTAGGGTTAGTTAGCATTAAGGTTAGGGATAACCCCTACAAACCCCTAACTATGTTACTGATGTGTTAACAACCCTCTATAACCCTCTATAACCCTCTATAACCCCTCACTATGTTACTGATGTGTTAACAACCCTCTATAACCCTCTATAACCCCTCACTATGTTGCTGATGTGTTAACAACCCTCTATAACCCCTCACTATGTTACTGATGTGTTAACAACCCTCTATAACCCTCTATAACCCTCTATACCCCTCTATAACCCCTCACTATGTTACTGATGTGTTAACAACCCTCTATAACCCTCTATAACCCTCTATAACCCCTCACTATGTTACTGATGTGTTAACAACCCTCTATAACCCTCTATAACCCTATATAACCCCTCACTATGTTACTGATGTGTTAACAACCCTCTATAACCCTCTATAACCCTCTATAACCCCTCACTATGTTACTGATGTGTCAACAACCCTCTATAACCCTCTATAACCCTCTATAACCCCTCACTATGTTACTGATGTGTCAACAACCCTCTATAACCCTCTATAACCCTCTATAACCCCTCACTATGTTACTGATGTGTCAACAACCCTCTATAACCCTCTATAACCCTCTATAACCCTCTATAACCCCTCACTATGTTACTGATGTGTCAACAACCCTCTATAACCCTCTATAACCCTCTATAACCCCTTCAAACCCTCACTATTTTTTTTTTTTCCTTTATTTAACCAGGCAAGTCAGTTAAGAATAAATTCTTATTTTCAATGACGGCCTGGGAACAGTGGGTTAACTGCCTGTTCAGGGACAGAACGACAGATTTGTACCTTGTCAGCTCGGGGTTTGAACTATTTGAACTATGTTACCGATGTGTTGACAAGCCCCAACACAACATCAGGGACCGTTTCTAACACACTTAGGCTGTCTTCCAAATTACCCCCTATTCCCTTTAGTGTGCACTTGTTGTGAGCAGGGCCCATTGTAGTGGAATAGGGTGCCACTGTTTGTGAGCAGGGCCCATTGTAGTGGAATAGGGTGCCACTTGTTGTGAGCAGGGCCCATTGTAGTGGAATAGGGTGCCACTTGTTGTGAGCAGGGCCCATTGTAGTGGAATAGGGTGCCACTTGTTGTGAGCAGGGCCCATTGTAGTGGAATAGGGTGCCACTTGTTGTGAGCAGGGCCCATTGTAGTGGATTAGGGTGCCACTTGTTGTGAGCAGGGCCCATTGTAGTGGAATAGGGTGCCACTTGTTGTGAGCAGGGCCCATTGTAGTGGAATAGGGTGCCACTTGTTGTGAGCAGGGCCCATTGTAGTGGAATAGGGTGCCACTTGTTTTGAGCAGGGCCCATTGTAGTGGAATAGGGTGCCACTTGTTGTGAGCAGGGCCCATTGTAGTGGAATAGGGTGCCACTTGGTGTGAGCAGGGCCCATTGTAGTGGAATAGGGTGCCACTTGTTGTGAGCAGGGCCCATTGTAGTGGAATAGGGTGCCACTTGGTGTGAGCAGGGCCCATTGTAGTGGAATTGGGTGCCACTTGTTGTGAGCAGGGCCCATTGTAGTGGAATAGGGTGCACTTGGTGTGAGCAGGGCCCATTGTAGTGGAATAGGGTGCTACTTGTTGTGAGCAGGGCCCATTGTAGTGGAATAGGGTGCTACTTGTTGTGAGCAGGGCCCATTGTAATGGAATAGGGTGCCACTTGTTGTGAGCAGGGCCCATTGTAGTGGAATAGGGTGCCACTTGTTGTGAGCAGGGCCCATTGTAATGGAATAGGGTGCCACTTGTCGTGAGCAGGGCCCATTGTAATGGAATAGGGTGCCACTTGTCGTGAGCAGGGCCCATTGTAATGGAATAGGGTGCCACTTGTCGTGAGCAGGGCCCATTGTAATGGAATAGGGTGCCACTTGTCGTGAGCAGGGCCCATTGTAATGGAATAGGGTGCCACTTGTCGTGAGCAGGGCCCATTGTAGTGGAATAGGGTGCCACTTGTCGTGAGCAGGGCCCATTGTAGTGGATTAGGGTGCCACTTGTTGTGAGCAGGGCCCATTGTAGTGGAATAGGGTGCCACTTGTTGTGAGCAGGGCCCATTGTAGTGGAATAGGGTGCCACTTGTTTTGAGCAGGGCCCATTGTAGTGGAATAGGGTGCCACTTGTCGTGAGCAGGGCCCATTGTAGTGGAATAGGGTGCCACTTGGTGTGAGCAGGGCCCATTGTAGTGGAATAGGGTGCCACTTGGGACGTAAATGTCATCCCCATCAGGCTACTGAGAATTCACAGTAAACCCAACGTATAGAGGGGCATTTCATGGGAAATAACCCAAAATAATGATTCCGTTGTAATTCCACAAACTTCACAGACTGAAGCGCTGGAAATAAAATCAGCTGCAAAGAAATCTGTTGAACTTCATGGCAATTACATCCTTTATACAGCAGGCAGAGCTGGAGCAAGTTACAGGCAATGTTTCCCAACTTTCCCCGAAACACTGCCAAAGAAAATAAGAAATTATAAATATGTCAATTATATCACTTTTCCGTACTGTGTCGGAGAAAAAAATAATATTTTTTTTAAATGTACAAATCCAAATAGCCAATGTCCATCTCTGTTGCACCTGCTGTTTGACACGGCTGTGACCCTTCATGGTGGCGTTCCAGAACATAGAGAATGATAGAGGCCTCTAGTGGTCACAAGGCTGTATTAGCATTGGGCGGCCCCATTGAGCACTTCCACCATTTTAAATGTAGTCAAGTGGTTGGGGTCTTCCAACTTCATTGGCTGATCTCTCGTGGTGACACTGTTGGAGTCACATCCAACCGGGTCATCAGCAGGGATCAGCCAATCGTGAAGAATAAAATGGACTACTTTAAAAATGGCGATAGACTCATATGCTCTGCCCATGCTGTCACAGACACTATATAAAGACAAAGATGTAAATATGAAACCTCTATCTCTACGTTCCGGAAGCAGGTGGAACAAAGATGGCGGATAACTTGTCTTCACATGATGCTAAACCTGTCAAACCGGCTGGTATTTATGCCTGTTTGAACGGCCACTAGCTCAGATACACATGAAAACAGACATGTCCTCGGAGGAGATGCACAAAAAACCCACATATGACATTCACTCCTTTTAAGGGTGGTTCTCCCCTAGCCAATGCATTAGTAGCTGGGTCTGCTCTGCTTAGTTTATTGACTGTATATGAACCAGAAAGAATGAGGGAGTGGGATGTCTCACTTCCTGTTCCCTTGTCTGGGTGGACGAGCATTGTCTGGGAGAGAGAACTCTTTGTTCAGTGTGTTCAGATGGGACCTTCTGCCTATTTTAAACCTTTTCCTACACACTGGTTCTGATAGTAAACAGCACAATAGAGCAGGTTTTCCCCCAAAACTCGGTCCTCAGGACCACAAGAGGTTCACATCTTGTTTTGTTTTGTTTTGTCCCTAGCACGACACAGCTGATTCAAATAATCAACCAATCATCATCATTTTAATCAGCTGTGTCGGTGTTGGTGGGGGGGAAAAAAAACTAAATGTGTACCACTTGGTGTCCCAATGAGAATGTCATCATCTCTGTCACCCCAGCCACTGCTGCAGTAGGGACGAAGTTGCTCAGATTTCATGCTAACTGGACGGGGCAGTGGAGGGACAGTCCTCTCCGGAAATATCCCTCTCTGTTTAGGAGTCGCAGGAACTCTGTAGAGAGACTATCAGAGAGAATAGACACTGTAGAGAGACTATCAGAGAGAACAGACTCTGTAGAGAGACTATCAGAGAGAACAGACACTGTAGAGAGACTATCAGAGAGAACAGACTCTGTAGAGAGACTATCAGAGAGAACAGACACTGTAGAGAGACTATCAGAGAGAACAGACTCTGTAGAGGACTATCAGAGAAAACAGACTCTGTAGAGAGACTATCAGAGAGAACAGACTCTGTAGAGAGACTATCCCTCCCTCCCTCTCCTCTCCTCCCCAGTCCCTACTCTCCTAACAAAAATGTTTCAGAGAGAGAGAGAGAGAGAGAAGAGACAGAGAGAGAGAGAGAGAGAGAGAGAGATAGAAAGAGGTAGAGAGAGAGAGAGAGAGAGGGGGGAGGGGTAGAGAGAGAGAGAGAGGCAGAGAGAGAGAGAGAGAGCGATAGAGAGCGAGAGAGAGAGAGAGAGAGGTAAACCATTCATCACTAAAACCACGCAGGTGATCTGATCAGCTGACAGTATGCAGTGAAGGAGAGAGAGGGGGGGGTACAGTGATCAGTGTTCAGGGAGAGACCAATTAGACCCATGCTGAGCCAGGGCGAGAGGGGATAGAGCCATGACTAAGTCTACCCATGTCGCACACCAATCAACCATAGTGTTGAGCCTGACATTAACTCTGACTGTTCTGGGCTACAGTACCCCTCTGTGACAGTGATCTGGTATTATCTGTGACTGTTCTGGGCTATAGTACCCTCTGTGACAGTGATCTGGTATTATCTGTGACTGTTCTGGGCTATAGTACCCCTCTGTGACAGTGATCTGGTATTATCTGTGACTGTTCTGGGCTATTGTACCCCTGTGACAGTGATCTGGTATTATCTGTGACTGTTCTGGGCTATTGTACCCCTCTGTGACAGTGATCTGGTATTATCTGTGACTGTTCTAGGCTATAGTACCCCTCTGTGACAGTGATCTGGTATTATCTGTGACTGTTCTGGGCTATAGTACCCCTCTGTGACAGTGATCTGGTATTATCTGTGACTGTTCTGGGCTATAGTACCCCTCTGTGACAGTGATTTGGTATTATCTGTGACTGTTCTAGGCTATAGTACCCTTCTGTGACAGTGATCTGGTATTATCTGTGACTGTTCTGGGCTATAGTACCCCTCTGTGACAGTGATCTGGTATTATCTGTGACTGTTCTGGGCTATAGTACCCCTCTGTGACAGTGATCTGGTATTATCTGTGACTGTTCTGGGCTATAGTACCCCTCTGTGACAGTGATCTGGTATTATCTGTGACTGTTCTGGGCTATTGTACCCTCTGTGACAGTGATCTGGTATTATCTGTGACTGTTCTGGGCTATAGTACCCCTCTGTGACAGTGATCTGGTATTATCTGTGACTGTTCTGGGCTATAGTACCCCTCTGTGACAGTGATCTGGTATTATCTGTGACTGTTCTGGGCTATTGTACCCCTCTGTGACAGTGATCTGGTATTATCTGTGACTGTTCTGGGCTATAGTACCCCTCTGTGACAGTGATCTGGTATTATCTGTGACTGTTCTGGGCTATTGTACCCCTCTGTGACAGTGATCTGGTATTATCTGTGACTGTTCTGGGCTATAGTACCCCTCTGTGACAGTGATCTGGTATTATCTGTGACTGTTCTGGGCTATTGTACCCCTCTGTGACAGTGATCTGGTATTATCTGTGACTGTTCTGGGCTATAGTACCCCTCTGTGACAGTGATCTGGTATTATCTGTGACTGTTCTGGGCTATAGTACCCCTCTGTGACAGTGATCTGGTATTATCTGTGACTGTTCTGGGCTATAGTACCCCTCTGTGACAGTGATCTGGTATTGTCTGTGACTGTTCTGGGCTACAGTACCCCTCTGTGACAGTGATCTGGTATTATCTGTGACTGTTCTGGTCTATAGTACCCCTCTGTGACAGTGATCTGGTATTATCTGTGACTGTTCTGGGCTATAGTACCCCTCTGTGACAGTGATCTGGTATTATCTGTGACTGTTCTGGGCTATAGTACCCCTCTGTGACAGTGCACATGAATAAGGTAGCATCTCTAATGACATGCTATTCCCTACTTCGTTATATTTCACCACATATATAACACAGGAATGGGAATATTAAAACATCAATAGGGCTAATATAACATGACTCTAATAACATGTGACTTAGCTTGTTATAACATGTTAATAAGGTTGTTATAACATGTTAATAAGGTTGTTATAACATGTTAATAAAGTTGTTATAACATGTTAACAAGGTTGTTATAACATGTTAATAAGGTTGTTATAACATGGTAATAAGGTTGTTATAACATGTTAATAAGCCACACTACACTAAACTATTATGAAATGTACAATCACGCAGGCGCACGAATGCACATATGCACGCACACACACACACACACACACACACACACACACACACACACACACACACACACACACACACACACACACACACACACACACACACACACACACACACACACACACACACACACACACACATAGTCATGGACGTCACCAGGGAAGAGCCAGCCAGGTCATGACAGATACACAGTGCCAAGGTCGTGGGTGGTGATCGTGTCGTGTTCCCATAGAGAGAGAGAGAGAGAGAGAGAGAGAGAGAGAGAGAGAGAGAGAGGGGTGGTGGGAGAAGAGGGAATTGAAACGAGCGAGTCAGAGATCCTGGCTGACAGAAGCACACTGTTCATGTTGTGCCAGGAACAGCCTATTCTAGTGATACAGCTAGTACTGGAGAGAGAATGTAGAGAGAGAGAGAGAGGGAGAGAGAGAGAGAGAGAGAGAGAGAGGGAGAGAGAGAGAGAGAGAGAGAGAGAGAGAGGGGAGAGAGAGAGAGAGAGAGAGAGAGAGAGAGGGAGAGAGAGAGAGAGAGAGGGAGAGAGAGAGAGAGAGAGAGAGAGTGAGAGAGAGAGAGAGAGAGAGAGAGAGAGAGGGAGAGAGAGAGAGAGAGAGAGGGAGAGAGAGAGAGAGAGAGAGCGAGAGAGAGAGAGAGAGAGAGAGAGAGAGAGAGAGAGAGAGAGAGAGCAAGAGAGAGAGAGAGAGAGAGAGAGAGAGAGAGAGAGAGAGAGAGAGAGAGGTGGTGGGAGAAGAGGGAATTGAAATGAGCGAGTCAGAGATCCTGGCTGACAGAAGCACACTGTTCATGTTGTGCCAGGAACAGCCTATTCTAGTGATACAGCTAGTACTGGAGAGAGAATGTAGAGAGAGAGAGAGAGAGAGAGAGAGAGAGAGAGAGAGAGAGAGAGAGAGAGAGAGAGAGAGAGAGGTAGAGAGAGAGTGTGAGAGTGTGAGAGAGGGAGAGAGAGAGAGAGAGAGAGAGAGAGAGAGATAGACAGAGGTAGAGAGAGAGTGTGAGAGAGAGAGAGAGATAGACAGAGGTAGAGAGAGAGTGTGAGAGAGAGAGAGCGAGAGAGAGAGCGAGAGATAGAGAGAGAGAGAGAAATAGATAGAGAGAGTGTGAGAGAGGGAGAGAGAGAGATACATAGATAGAGAGAGTGTGAGAGAGGGAGAGAGAGAGATACATAGATAGAGGCAGAGAGGTAGAGAACATGTAGAGAGAGATAGAGAATGAGAAGAGGCCCATTGTTGAGATGTGAGGTCTCCTCTCCTGTGGTCTCTCTCGTCCAGTGTCCTCTCTTGTTCTTCTTTGGCCTCTCTTGTTCTTCTTTGGCCTCTCTTGTTCTTCTTTGGCCTCTCTCGTCCTGTGGCCTCTCTTGTTCTTCTGTGGCCTCTCCTCTTCTGTGTCCTCTCTCGTCCTGTGGCCTCTCCTCTCCTCCTCTTCCTCCTTTCCTCATCTTCCCCATATCGGTCCCTTCCTCATCTCTTCCTCTTCCTCCTCTCTCCCCCTCTCTCCTCCTCTACCTCCTCTACCACCTAGCCTCCTCTCCTCCTCTCCTCCTCTCTCCTCCTCTCCTCCTCATCCTCCTCTCTCCTCTTCTTCCTCCTCTCCTCATCTCTCCTCCTCTCCTCCTCATCCTCCTCTCCTCCTCTACCTCCTCTCCTCCTCTACCTCCTCTCCTCCTCTCCTCCTCTCCTCATCCTCCTTTCCTCTCCTCCTCTACCTCCTCTACCTCCTCTCCTCCTCATCCTCCTCTCCTCTACCTCCTCTCCTCCTCTCCTCCTCTCCTGCTCTAACAGGGTATTGGCCCCTTGTTCCTTCATGCTGTAATTTGTTCCATCATTGATATGTTATTCTGTCCAGACAGACAGTAGACAGGGCAGAGTAGAGCAGAGCAGCCAGTCTCTGTGTCTGCTAAGACACTCTCACCTGTAACCCCAGTCTCGTTATTCTGATACCAGTCCCAGACACTCTGTGAGTCATGGAGAGAGAGGGGGAAATGGGGGAAGGCGAGAGAGTGGTAGACTGGGACAGGGAGAGGGGCAGATAGATGGAGAGGGGGGATAAGGGGAGAGAGGGGCAGATAGATCGAGAGGGGGGATAAGGGGAGAGAGTGGCAGATAGATGGAGAGGGGGGATAAGGGGAGAGAGGGGTGGATAGAGAGAGAGAGACAGGGAGGGGAACAGATAGATGGAGAGAGACAGGGAGGGGAGCAGATAGATGGAGAGGGGGGATAAGGGGAGAGAGGGGGAGATAGAGAGAGAGAGACAGGGAGGGGAGCAGATAGATGGAGAGAGACAGGGAGGGGAGCAGATAGATGGAGAGAGACAGGGAGGGGAACAGATAGATGGAGAGAGACAGGGAGGGGAGCAGATAGATGGAGAGAGACAGGGAGGGGAACAGATAGATGGAGAGAGACAGGAAGGGGAACAGATAGATGGAGAGAGACAGGAAGGGGAACAGATAGATGGAGAGAGACAGGGAGGGGAGCAGATAGATGGAGAGAGACAGGGAGGGGAACAGATAGATGGAGAGAGACAGGAGGGGAGCAGATAGATGGAGAGAGACAGGGAGGGGAACAGATAGATGGAGAGAGACAGGGAGGGGAACAGATAGATGGAGAGAGACAGGGAGGGGAGCAGATAGATGGAGAGAGACAGGGAGGGGAACAGATAGATGGAGAGAGACAGGGAGGGGAGCAGATAGATGGAGAGAGACAGGAAGGGGAGCAGATAGATGGAGAGAGACAGGGAGGGGAGCAGATAGATGGAGAGAGACAGGGAGGGGAACAGATAGATGGAGAGAGACAGGGAGGGGAGCAGATAGATGGAAAGAGACAGGGAGGGGAGCAGATAGATGGAGAGAGACAGGGAGGGGAACAGATAGATGGAGAGAGACAGGGAGGGGAGCAGATAGATGGAGAGAGACAGGGAGGGGAGCAGATAGATGGAGAGAGACAGGGAGGGGAACAGATAGATGGAGAGAGACAGGGAGGGGAACAGATAGATGGAAAGAGACAGGGAGGGGAACAGATAGATGGAGAGAGACAGGGAGGGGAACAGATAGATGGAGAGAGACAGGGAGGGGAGCAGATAGATGGAGAGAGACAGGGAGGGGAACAGATAGATGGAGAGAGACAGGGAGGGGAACAGATAGATGGAGAGAGACAGGGAGGGGAGCATGGAGGTGATGATGTGTGAGTAAGTAAATGACTGCTTGAAGTTACTCCACCACCCTTGTCCTCCAGGGACTGTTGTATTACAGATCCTCTCTCATACCCATCCCTATACACACACACACACACACACACACACACACACACACACACACACACACACACACACACACACACACACACACACACACACACACACACACACACACACACACACACACACTCTCACCAACACATCTCACACACAGCTCAACTGCATTCTGAAGGCTTTGCGTGATTCACATACAGTAATATCATCATCTCTATGTCCCTACGGTAATATCAGCATCTCTATGTCCCTACGGTAATATCAGCATCTCTATGTCCCTACGGTAATATCAGTAATATCATCATCTCTATGTCCCTACAGTAATATCAGCATCTCTATGTCCCTACAGTAATATCAGCATCTCTATGTCCCTACAGTAATATCAGCATCTCTATGTCCCTACGGTAATATCAGCATCTCTATGTCCCTACAGTAATATCAGCATCTCTATGTCCCTACGGTAATATCAGCATCTCTATGTCCCTACAGTAATATCAGCATCTCTATGTCCCTACGGTAATATCAGCATCTCTATGTCCCTACAGTAATATCAGCATCTCTATGTCCCTACAGTAATATCAGCATCTCTATGTCCCTACAGTAATATCAGCATCTCTATGTCCCAACAGTAATATCAGCATCTCTATGTCCCTACAGTAATATCAGCATCTCTATGTCCCTACAGTAATATCAGCATCTCTATGTCCCAACAGTAATATCATCATCTCTATGTCCCTACAGTAATATCAGCATCTCTATGTCCCTACAGTAATATCAGCATCTCTATGTCCCTACAGTAATATCAGCATCTCTATGTCCCTACAGTAATATCAGCATCTCTATGTCCCTACAGTAATATCAGCATCTCTATGTCCCTACAGTAATATCAGCATCTCTATGTCCCTACAGTAATATCAGTAATATCAGCATCTCTATGTCCCTACAGTAATATCAGCATCTCTATGTCCCTACGGTAATATCAGCATCTCTATGTCCCTACAGTAATATCAGTAATATCAGCATCTCTATGTCCCTACAGTAATATCAGCATCTCTATGTCCCTACAGTAATATCAGCATCTCTATGTCCCTACAGTAATATCATCATCTCTATGTCCCTACAGTAATATCAGCATCTCTATGTCCCTACGGTAATATCAGCATCTCTATGTCCCTACAGTAATATCATCATCTCTATGTCCCTACAGTAATATCAGCATCTCTATGTCCCTACAGTAATATCAGCATCTCTATGTCCCTACAGTAATATCAGCATCTCTATGTCCCTACAGTAATATCAGCATCTCTATGTCCCTACAGTAATATCAGCATCTCTATATCCCTACGGTAATATCAGCATCTCTATGTCCCTACAGTAATATCAGCATCTCTATGTCCCTACAGTAATATCAGCATCTCTATGTCCCTACAGTAATATCAGCATCTCTATGTCCCTACAGTAATATCAGCATCTCTATGTCCCTACGGTAATATCAGCATCTCTATGTCCCTACAGTAATATCAGCATCTCTATGTCCCTACAGTAATATCAGCATCTCTATAATATCAGCATCTCTATGTCCCTACAGTAATATCAGCATCTCTATGTCCCAACAGTAATATCAGTAATATCAGTAATATCAGCATCTCTATGTCCCTACAGTAATATCAGCATCTCTATGTCCCTACAGTAATATCAGCATCTATATGTCCCTACAGTAATATCAGCATCTCTATGTCCCTACGGTAATATCAGCATCTATATGTCCCTACAGTAATATCAGCATCTCTATGTCCCTACAGTAATATCAGCATCTCTATGTCCCTACAGTAATATCAGCATCTCTATGTCCCTACAGTAATATCAGCATCTCTATGTCCCTACGGTAATATCAGCATCTCTATGTCCCTACAGTAATATCAGCATCTCTATGTCCCTACAGTAATATCAGCATCTCTATGTCCCTACAGTAATATCAGCATCTCTATGTCCCTACAGTAATATCAGTAATATCAGCATCTCTATGTCCCTACAGTAATATCAGCATCTCTATGTCCCTACAGTAATATCAGTAATATCATCATCTCTATGTCCCTACGGTAATATCAGCATCTCTATGTCCCTACAGTAATATCAGCATCTCTATGTCCCTACAGTAATATCAGCATCTCTATGTCCCAACAGTAATATCAGCATCTCTATGTCCCTACAGTAATATCATCATCTCTATGTCCCTACAGTAATATCAGCATCTCTATGTCCCAACAGTAATATCAGTAATATCAGCATCTCTATGTCCCTACAGTAATATCAGCATCTCTATGTCCCTACAGTAATATCAGCATCTCTATGTCCCTACAGTAATATCAGCATCTCTATGTCCCTACAGTAATATCAGCATCTCTATGTCCCTACAGTAATATCAGTAATATCATCATCTCTATGTCCCTACGGTAATATCAGCATCTCTATGTCCCTACAGTAATATCAGCATCTCTATGTCCCTACAGTAATATCAGCATCTCTATGTCCCAACAGTAATATCAGCATCTCTATGTCCCTACAGTAATATCAGCATCTCTATGTCCCTACTATGTCCCTACGGTAATATCAGCATCTCTATGTCCCTACAGTAATATCAGCATCTCTATGTCCCTACAGTAATATCAGCATCTCTATGTCCCAACAGTAATATCAGCATCTCTATGTCCCTACAGTAATATCATCATCTCTATGTCCCTACAGTAATATCATCATCTCTATGTCCCTACAGTAATATCAGCATCTCTATGTCCCAACAGTAATATCAGCATCTCTATGTCCCTACAGTAATATCAGCATCTCTATGTCCCTACAGTAATATCAGTAATATCATCATCTCTATGTCCCTACGGTAATATCAGCATCTCTATGTCCCTACAGTAATATCAGCATCTCTATGTCCCTACAGTAATATCAGCATCTCTATGTCCCTACGGTAATATCAGCATCTCTATGTCCCAACAGTAATATCAGCATCTCTATGTCCCTACAGTAATATCAGCATCTCTATGTCCCAACAGTAATATCAGTAATATCAGCATCTCTATGTCCCTACAGTAATATCAGCATCTCTATGTCCCTACGGTAATATCAGTAATATCAGCATCTCTATGTCCCTACAGTAATATCAGCATCTCTATGTCCCTACAGTAATATCAGCATCTCTATGTCCCTACAGTAATATCAGCATCTCTATGTCCCTACAGTAATATCAGCATCTCTATGTCTCTACAGTAATATCAGCATCTCTATGTCTCTACAGTAATATCAGCATCTCTATGTCCCTACAGTAATATCAGCATCTCTATGTCCCTACGGTAATATCAGCATCTCTATGTCCCAACAGTAATATCAGCATCTCTATGTCCCTACAGTAATATCAGCATCTCTATGTCCCTACAGTAATATCAGTAATATCAGCATCTCTATGTCCCTACAGTAATATCAGCATCTCTATGTCCCTACAGTAATATCAGTAATATCAGCATCTCTATGTCCCTACAGTAATATCAGCATCTCTATGTCCCAACAGTAA
Source organism: Oncorhynchus masou masou (assembly GCF_036934945.1). NCBI lineage: Eukaryota > Metazoa > Chordata > Actinopteri > Salmoniformes > Salmonidae > Oncorhynchus > Oncorhynchus masou. The sequence continues at coordinate 10,277,507 of NC_088238.1, read as the reverse complement.
TATCAGCATCTCTATGTCCCTACAGTAATATCAGCATCTCTATGTCCCTACAGTAATATCAGCATCTCTATGTCCCAACAGTAATATCAGTAATATCAGCATCTCTATGTCCCTACAGTAATATCAGCATCTCTATGTCCCTACAGTAATATCAGCATCTCTATGTCCCTACGGTAATATCAGCATCTCTATGTCCCAACAGTAATATCAGCATCTCTATATCCCTACGGTAATATCAGCATCTCTATGTCCCTACAGTAATATCAGCATCTATATGTCCCTACAGTAATATCAGCATCTCTATGTCCCTACGGTAATATCAGCATCTATATGTCCCTACAGTAATATCAGCATCTCTATGTCCCTACAGTAATATCAGCATCTCTATGTCCCTACAGTAATATCAGTAATATCAGCATCTCTATGTCCCAACAGTAATATCAGCATCTCTATGTCCCTACAGTAATATCAGCATCTCTATGTCCCTACGGTAATATCAGCATCTCTATGTCCCTACAGTAATATCAGCATCTCTATGTCCCTACAGTAATATCAGCATCTCTATGTCCCTACAGTAATATCAGCATCTCTATGTCCCTACAGTAATATCAGCATCTCTATGTCCCTACAGTAATATCAGCATCTCTATGTCCCTACAGTAATATCAGCATCTCTATGTCCCTACGGTAATATCAGCATCTCTATGTCCCTACAGTAATATCAGCATCTCTATGTCCCTACAGTAATATCAGCATCTCTATGTCCCTACAGTAATATCAGCATCTCTATGTCCCTACAGTAATATCAGCAATATCAGCATCTCTATGTCCCTACAGTAATATCAGCATCTCTATGTCCCTACAGTAATATCAGCATCTCTATGTCCCTACAGTAATATCAGTAATATCAGCATCTCTATGTCCCTACAGTAATATCAGCATCTCTATGTCCCTACAGTAATATCAGCATCTCTATGTCATCTCTCTATGTCCCAACAGTAATATCAGCATCTCTATGTCCCTACAGTAATATCAGCATCTCTATGTCCCTACAGTAATATCAGCATCTCTATGTCCCTACAGTAATATCATCATCTATGTAATATCAGCATCTCTATGTCCCTACAGTAATATCCACAGTAATATCAGCATCTCTATGTCCCTACAGTAATATCATCATCTCTATGTCCCTACAGTAATATCAGCATCTCTGTCCCTATGTCCCTACAGTAATATCAGCATCTCTATGTCCCTACAGTAATATCAGCATCTCTATGTCCCTACAGTAATATCAGTAATATCAGCATCTCTTTGTACCTTGTTGTACATTGTGTTATGGTACATTGTGTTATGGTACAGTGTGTTATGGTACATTGTGTTATTGTACATTGTGTTATGGTACATTGTGTTATGGTACATTGTGTTATGGTACATTGTGTTATTGTACATTGTGTTATGGTACATTGTGTTATGGTACATTGTGTTATGGTACATTGTGTCATGGTACATTGTGTCATGGTACATTGCGTCATGGTACATTGCGTTATGGTACATTGTGTTATGGTACATTGTGTTATGGTACATTGTGTTATTGTACATTGTGTTATGGTGCATTGTGTTATGGTACATTGTGTTATGGTACATTGTGTTATTGTACATTGTGTTATGGTACATTGTGTTATGGTACATTGTGTTATGGTACATTGTGTTATTGTACATTGTGTTATGGTACATTGTGTTATGGTACATTGTGTTATTGTACATTGTGTTATGGTACATTGTGTTATGGTACATTGTGTTATGGTACATTGTGTTATGGTACATTGTGTTATTGTACATTGTGTTATGGTACATTGTGTTATGGTACATTGTGTTATTGTACATTGTGTTATGGTACATTGTGTTATGGTACATTGTGTTATGGTACATTGTGTTATTGTACTCACTGAGATGCTGCTTCTCTCTCTGTTAAAGTAAATCACCGTTTGCCGTGCGACCCGCTGGGCTAACAGAGAGGACAGTGTGAATCATTGTGTCAGGGCCCAGGACTCAGGGTCCAAGGAACATTGATGGAGGGTCTGTGACCCTGTAATTTGGCCATTCTATGTTTGGGGGAAGGGTTGTGTTGACCTGCTTGTGTCTGTCCACTATAATAACTACCCATAGTGTTTCTGACCTGTCTGACTGTCAACGGGCGTTTGGCTTGAGTCATGTCTGAGTCTTATGCAGAGTTTTGAAATGCTGCAGGGCCCCTAAACTATTCATCGTTGTCTTGTCAACAGTCGTGTGTCTGTGGAATGTTTTTCAGAGAGAGACTGATGTTGATGGAGAGCAAAGGGGGATATGGAGGAGAGGGGTGATGGGAGAGGGAGAGGAGAGAGGAGAGAGGAGAGAGGAGAGAGGAGAGAGGAGAGAGGGGAGAGGAGAGTGGAGAGTGGAGAGAGGGGGAGAGGAGAGAGGAGAGAGGAGAGAGGAGAGAGGGGAGAGAGGGAGAGGGAGTTGGAGGAGAGGGGAGAGGGAGTAGGAGGAGAGGGGAGAGGGGGTTGGAAGAGAGGGGAGAGGGAGTTGGAGGAGAGGGGAGAGGGAGTTGGAGGAGAGGGGAGAGGGAGTTGGAGGAGAGGGGAGAGGGAGTTGGAGGAGAGGGGAGGGAGTAGGAGGAGAGGGGAGGGGGGTTGGAGGAGAGGGGAGAGGGAGTTGGAGGAGAGGGGAGAGGGAGTTGGAGGAGAGGGGAGAGAGAGTTGGAGGAGAGGAGAGAGGGGTAGAAGAGAGCAGAGAAGAGAAAAGAGAAGAGATGGATGGACTGAGGATATATAGAAGAGAAGAGAGATGGTGAATGGAGGAGGAGAGGACAGGAGTGGAGAAGAGAGAGGAAGAGATAGGGAAGTTAAGTGACAAGAAGAGATGAGAGGATAGAGGGATAGAGAGAGGAGAGGATAGAGGGATAGAGAGAGGAGAGGATAGAGGGATAAAGGAGATGAGAGGATAGAGAGATAGAGAGAGGAGAGGATAGAGGGATAAAGGAGATGAGAGGATAGAGGGATAGAGAGAGGAGAGGATAGAGGGATAAAGGAGATGAGAGGATAGAGGGATAGACAGAGGAGAGGATAGAGGGATAAAGGAGATGAGAGGATAGAGGGATAGAGAGAGGAGAGGATAGAGGGATAAAGGAGATGAGAGGATAGAGGGATAGAGAGAGGAGAGGATAGAGGGATAAAGGAGATGAGAGGATAGAGGGATAAAGGAGATGAGAGGATAGAGGGATAGAGAGAGGAGAGGATAGAGGGATAAAGGAGATGAGAGGATAGAGGGATAAAGGAGATGAGAGGATAGAGGGATAGAGAGAGGAGAGGATAGAGGGATAAAGGAGATGAGAGGATAGAGGGATAGAGAGAGGAGAGGATAGAGGGATAAAGGAGATGAGAGGATAGAGGGATAAAGGAGATGAGAGGATAGAGGGATAGAGAGAGGAGAGGATAGAGGGATAAAGGAGATGAGAGGATAGAGGGATAGAGAGAGGAGAGGATAGAGGGATAAAGGAGATGAGAGGATAGAGGGATAGAGAGAGGAGAGGATAGAGGGATAGAGAGAGGAGAGGATATAGGGATAAAGGAGATGAGAGGATAGAGGGATAGAGAGAGGAGAGGATAGAGGGATAGAGAGAGGAGAGGATAGAGGGATAAAGGAGATGAGAGGATAGAGGGATAGAGAGAGGAGAGGATAGAGGGATAGAGAGAGGAGAGGATAGAGGGATAAAGGAGATGAGAGGATAGAGGGATAGAGAGAGTAGAGGATAGAGGGATAAAGGAGATGAGAGGATAGAGGGATAGAGAGAGGAGAGGATAGAGGGATAAAGGAGATGAGAGGATAGAGGGATAGAGAGAGGAGAGGATAGAGGGATAAAGGAGATGAGAGGATAGAGGGATAAAGAGAGTAGAGGATAGAGGGATAAAGGAGATGAGAGGATAGAGGGATAGAGAGAGGAGAGGATAGAGGGATAAAGGAGATGAGAGGATAGAGGGATAGAGAGAGGAGAGGATAGAGGGATAAAGGAGATGAGAGGATAGAGGGATAGAGAGAGGAGAGGATAGAGGGATAAAGGAGATGAGAGGATAGAGGGATAGAGAGAGGAGAGGATAGAGGGATAAAGGAGATGAGAGGATAGAGGGATAGAGAGAGAGAGGATAGAGGGATAGAGAGAGGTGAGGATAGAGGGATAGAGAGAGGAGAGGATAGAGGGATAAAGGAGATGAGAGGATAGAGGGATAGAGAGAGGAGAGGATAGAGGGATAAAGGAGATGAGAGGATAGAGGGATAGAGAGAGGAGAGGATAGAGGGATAAAGGAGATGAGAGGATAGAGGGATAGAGAGAGGAGAGGATAGAGGGATAGAGAGAGGAGAGGATAAAGGGATAAAGGAGATGAGAGGATAGAGGGATAGAGAGAGGAGAGGATAGAGGGATAAAGGAGATGAGAGGATAGAGGGATAGAGAGAGGAGAGGATAGAGGGATAAAGGAGATGAGAGGATAGAGGGATAGAGAGAGGAGAGGATAAAGGGATAAAGGAGATGAGAGGATAGAGGGATAGAGAGAGGAGAGGATAGAGGGATAAAGGAGATGAGAGGATAGAGGGATAGAGAGAGGAGAGGATAGAGGGATAAAGGAGATGAGAGGATAGAGGGATAGAGAGAGGAGAGGATAGAGGGATAGAGAGAGGAGAGGATAAAGGGATAAAGGAGATGAGAGGATAGAGGGATAGAGAGAGGAGAGGATAGAGGGATAAAGGAGATGAGAGGATAGAGGGATAGAGAGAGGAGAGGATAGAGGGATAAAGGAGATGAGAGGATAGAGGGATAGAGAGAGGAGAGGATAGAGGGATAAAGGAGATGAGAGGATAGAGGGATAGAGA
>NC_088238.1:10242603-10265103 GCF_036934945.1 Oncorhynchus masou masou | reverse complement strand
TTCTGTATTGTTTTAGTGATTCACCATAGTGAAGGCGTAGACTCAGGTTTTTCAAGTCTCTGTTTTCACAATTTCTTTCTTAGATTGTTGCATTCTTCATAAAACCATTTGTCATTGTTGTTCATTTTCTTTGGTTTTCTATTTGAGATTTTTTAGATTTGATAGGGAAGCTGAGAGGTCAAATATACTGTTAAGATGTTCTACTGCCAAGTTTACACCTTCACTATTACAGTGGAACGTTTTACCCAGGAAGTTGTCTAAAAGGGGTTGAATTTGTTGTTGCCTAATTGTTTTTTGGTAGGTTTCCAAACTGTATTCCTTCCATCTATAGCATTTCTTAATGTTACTCAGTTCCTTTGGCTTTGATGCCTCATGATTGAGTATTGCTCTGTTCAAGTAGACTGTGATTTTGCTGTGGTCTGATAGGGGTGTCAGTGGGCTGACTGTGAACGCTCTCAGAGACTCTGGGTTGAGGTCAGTGATAAAGTAGTCTACAGTACTACTGCCAAGAGATGAGCTATATGTGTACCTACCATAGGAGTCCCCTCGAAGCCTACCATTGACTATGTACATACCCAGCGTGCGACAGAGCTGCAGGAGTTGTGACCCATTTTTGTTGGTTATGTTGTCATAGTTGTGCCTAGGGGAGCATATGGGGGAGGGAATGCTGTCACCTCCAGGCAGGTGTTTGTCCCCCTGTGTGCTGAGGGTGTCGGGTTCTTGTCCGGTTCTGGCATTTAGGTCGTCACAGACCAATACATGTCCCTGGGCCTGGAAATGATTGATTTCCCCCTCCAGGATGGAGAAGCTGTCTTCATTGTCCCTGTTAAGATCATTTCCTTTTGAATTTCCAGCCAAATATAAAATGTTCCTGTTTTGACAAATTTAATGGAGTGAGTTAGGTCTGCTCTATACCAAATTAGCGTACCCCCTGAGTCCCTTCCCTGTTTCACACCTGGTCGTTTGGTGGATGGGACTACCAGCTCTCTGTAACCTAGAGGGCAACCAGTGGGTCCGTCTCCTCTATACCAGGTTTCTTGCAGGATGACAATGTCTGTATTTCCGATTTCTTTGGTGAAGTCCGGGTTCCTGCTCTTTAGGCCAAAGGCAAATGACCCCAGGGCTTGGATATTCCCGGATGAGATAGTGAAGGCTTTTTGTTCCATAGTGTCCAATGTTGTTGGTCGTGTGGTTTGGCCTCTTGTCTCTCTCTCTGTTTGTCTCTGTACTCTCTCTTTCTCTCACGCATTCTCGGGCTCTACTCTCTACCTCTGTCTCTCTCTCTTTCTGTCTCTGTCTCTGTCTGTCTGTCTGTCTGTCTGTCTGTCTGTCTGTCTGTCTGTCTGTCTCGCTCTCTCTTTCTCTCTCTCTCTTTCTCTCTCTCTCTTTGTCTTTACTCTCTCTCTCCCCCTCTCGCTGTATGTATTTGTCACTGAAGACTTCTGTTTCTGCTGGCTCCCACACGGTTGGGCGGTCAGCTGATGGGTTGTGGGTTTTCACAGGAATCTTCACTGGGCCTCACCAGAGGGAGGCTGCCTCTGGCCCTCTGATGTGGATTCATCTGCTGCCTCTGGCCCTCTGATGTGGATTCATCTGCTGCCTCTGTGGGGTCTGCAGCTGCTGTGGAACGGCTGTGTGTGTGTGTGTGTGTGTGTGTGTGTGTGTGTGTGTGTGTGTGTGTGTGTGTGTGTGTGTGCATGTGTGTGCGTGCGTGCGTGCGTGTGTGTGTGTGTGTGTGTGTGTGAGTGCGTGCGTGCGTGTGCGTGTGTGCGCGTGCGTGCGTGCGTGTGCGTGCGCGTGTGTGTGTGTGTGTGCGTGCGTGCGCGTGTGTGTGTGCGTCAGAGAGCGAGAGAGAGAGAGAGGGAGGGAGATGAGACATCTTGAACAACACTAGTTTCCTCTGATGAGGTTTTTAGCCACAGCTTTTCCATTACCAATCAATGTCTTTACCACACACACTACTGTGTGTGTGTGTGTGTGTGTGTGTGTGTGTGTGTGTGTGTGTGTGTGTGTGTGTGTGTGTGTGTGTGTGTGTGTGTGTGTGTGTGTGTGTGTGTGTCGGAGCCTCGGGATGTAAATTAGATCATTAAGACATATGGATCTGACAGAGCGGGGATTCGAAGCCCAAGCTGGGCTCCAAGGACCCTCAGGGTATGGTTTTAGCTGTCCTGGTAGATGCCTCTTCATTGTCTCCCGGTGTTGAAATCCACATGCTTGGTATTGTTATACACTACCTGACCAAAAGTATATGGACACCTCCAACATCTCATTCCAAAATCGTGGGCATTACTATGGAGTTGGTCCCCACTTTGCTGCTACAACAGCCTCCACTCTTCTGGGAAGGCTTTCCACTAGATGTTGGAACATTGCTGTGGGAACTTGCTTCCATTTAGCCACAAGAGCATTATTGAGGTCAGGCGCTGATGTTGGGTGATTAGTCCTGGCTCACAGTAGGCTTTCCAATTCATCCCAAAGGCGGTCGATGGGGTTGAGGTCAGGAGTCTGTGCAGACCAGTCAAGTTCTTCCACACCGATCCCGACAAACCATTTCTGTATGGACCTCACTTTGTGCATGGTGGCATTGTCATGGAGAAACAGGAAATGGTCTTCCCCGAACTGTTGCCACATAGTTGGAAGCACAGAATTGTCTAGAATGTAATTTTATGCTGCAGCGTTAAGATTTCCCTTCACTGGAACTAAGGGTCCTAGCCTGAACCATGAAAAACAGCCCCAGGCCATTATTCCTCCTCCACCAAACTTTACAGTTGGCGCTATGCATTAGGGTAGGAAGCGTTCTCCTGGCATCCGCCAAAACCAGATTCGTCCGTCGGACTACCACATGGTGAAGCGTGATTTATAGATTCAGAGATCGCGTTTCCACTGCTCCGATGCCGGCGAGCTTTACATCACTCCAGCCGATGCTTGGCATTGTGTATGGTGATCTTAGGCTTGTGTGTGGATGCTTGGCCATGGAAACCCATTTCATGACGCTCCCAATGAGCAGTGCTGATGATTCTTCCAAAGGCAGTTTGGCAGTAGGAAGTGTCAAATCAACTCCAGTTTTATTGGTCACATACACATGGTTACAGATGTTAATGTGTGTGTAGCGAAATGCTTGTGCTTCTAGTTCCGACCGTGCAGCACGATCTAACAAGTAATCTAACAATTTCACAACTACTACCTTATACACACACAAGTGTAAAGGAATGAATAAGAGTATGTACATATAAATATATGGATGAGCGATGGCCGAGCGGCACAGGCAAGATGCAGTAGATGGTATAGAGTACAGTATATACATATGAGATGAGTAATGTAGGGTATGTAAACATTATATAAAGTGGCATTGTTTAAAGTGACTAGTGATACATTTATTACATCAAATTTTTTATTATTAAAGTGGCTAGAGATTTGAGTCAGTTTGTTGGCAGCAGCCACTCAATGTTAATGATGACTGTTTAACAGTCTGATGGCCTTGAGATAGAAGCTGTTTTTCAGTCTCTCGGTCCCTGCTTTGATGCACCTGTACTGACCTCGGCTTCTGGATGATAGTGGGGTGAACAGGCTGTGGCTCGGGTGGGTGTTGTCCTTCATGATCTTTATGGCCTTCCTGTGACATCGGGTGGTGTAGGTATCCTGGAGGGCAGGTAGTTTGCCCCTGGTGATGCATTGTGCAGACCTCACTACCCTCTGGAGAGCCTTACGGTTGTGGGCGGAGCAGTTGCAGTACCAGGCGGTGATACACCCCGACAGGATGCTCTCGATTGTGTATCTGTAACAGTTTGTGAGTGTTTTCGATGACAAGCCAAATTTCTTCAGCCTCCTGAGGTTGAAGAAGCACTGTTGCGCCTTCTTCACCACGCTGTCTGTGTGGGTGGACCATTTCAGTTTGTCCGTGATGTGTACACAGAGGAACTTAAAACTTTCCACCTACTCCACTACTGTCCCGTTGATGCGGATAGAGGAGTGCTCCCTCTGCTGTTTCCTGAAGTCCACAATCATCTCCTTTGTTTTGTTGATTTTGAGTGTGAGATTATTTTCCTGACACCACACTCCGAGGGCCCTCACCTGCTCTCTGTAGGTCGTCTCGTCGTTGTTGGTAATCAAGGCTACCACTGTAGTGTTGTAGTGTTGTCTAAAGTTGATGATTTAGTTGGAGGCGTGCATGGCCGTGCAGTCATGAGTGAACAGGGAGTACAGGAGAGGACTGAGAACACACCCTTTTGGGGCCCCCGTGTTGAGGATCAGTGGGGTAGAAATGTTGTTTCCTACCCTCATCACCTGGGGGCGGCCCGTCAGGAAGTCCAGGACCCAGTTACACAGGGCGGGGTCGAGACCCGGGGTCTCGAGCTTAATGACGAGTTTGGAGGGTACTATGGTGTTAAATGCTGAGCTGTAATTGATGAACAGAATTCTTACATAGGTATTCCTCTTGTCCAGCTGGGTTAGGGCATCAGTGTGCAGTGTGATTGTGTAGTCTGTGGACCTATTGGGGCAGTAAGCAAATTCTGGTGCGTCTAGGGTGTCAGGTAGGGTGGAGGTGATATGATCCTTGACTAGACTCTCAAAGCACTTCATGATGACGGAAGTGAGTGCTACGGGGCGATAGTCATTTAGCTCAGTTACCTTAGCTTTCTTGGGAACAGGAACAATGGTGGCCCTTTTGAAGCATGTAGGAACAGCAGACTGGGATAGGGATGTATTGAATATGTCTGTAAACACACCAGCCAGCTGGTCTGCGCTCTGATGACACGGCTGGCGATGCCGTCTGGGCCTGCAGCCTTGCGAGGGTTAACATGTTTAAATGTTTTACTCACGTTGGCTGCGGTGAAGGAGATGCCGCAGGTTTTGGTAGCGGGCCGTGTCAGTGGCACTGTATTATCCTCAAAGCGAGCAAAGAAGCTGTTTAGTTTGTCTGGGAGCAAGACATCGGGGTCCGCGGCGAGGCTGGTTTTCTTTTTGTAGTCCGTGATTAATTGTAGACCATGCCACATACCTCTCGTGTCTGAGCCATTGAATTGCGACTCTACTTTGTCTCTATACTGTTGCTTAGCCTCTTTGATTGCCTAGTGGGGGGAAAAGCTACACTGTTTGTATTCAGTCATGTTTCCGGTTGCCGTGCCATGATTAAAAGCAGTGGTTCGCGCTTTCAGTTTTGCACAGAATGCTGCCATCGAGCCACAGTTTCAGGTTGGGGAAGGTTTTAATAGTCACCGTGGATACAACATCACCGATGCACTTGCTAATAAACTCGCTCACCAAATCAGCGTATACATCAATGCTGTTATCTGAGGCGATCCGTAACAAATCCCAGTCCACTTGATCGAAGCAATCATGAAGCGTGGAATCCGATTGGTCGGACCAGCGTTGAACAGACATGAGCACGGGCGTTTCCTGTTTTAGCTTCTGCCTATAGGCTGGGAGCAACAAAATGGAGTCGTGGTCAGATTTGCCGAAAGGAGGGTGAGGGAGGGCTTTGTATGTGTCACGGAAGTTAGAGTAGCAATGATCCAGAATACTTCCAGCCCGGGTCACTCATTCGATATGCTGATAAAATTTAGGGAGCCTTGTATTCAGATTAGCTTTGTTAAAATCCCCAGCTACAATAAATGCAGCCTCAGGATATATGGTTTCCCGTTTACATAGAGTCCAGTGAAGTTCTTTCAGTCAAGGAAAGACGATTTCTACACGCTATGCGCTTCAGCACTCGGTGGTCCCATTCCGTGAGCTTGTGTGGCCTACCACTTCACGGCTGAGCCGTTGTTGCTCCTAGACATTTCCACTTCACAATAACAGCACTTACAGTTGACTGGGGCAGCTCTAGCAAAGCAGACATTTGACTAGCTGACTTGTTGGAAAGGTGGCATCCTATGACGGTGCTACGTTGAAAGACAGTGAGCTCTTCAGTGAAGCCATTATACTGCCAATGTGTGTCTATGAAGATTGCATGGATGTGAGCTCAATTTTATTAACCTGTCGGCAACAGGTGTGTCTGAAATAACCGAATCTACTAATTTGAAGGGGTGTCCATATACTGCTGTATTGTGTAGTGGATGTGTGGTTCATTCCACTAATTTGAAGGGGTGTCCATATACTGCTGTATTGTGTAGTGGATGTGTGGTTATAGACAGAGCAGGTATCAATCAATATATTGGGATGACAAGTCACCTTAAATAACCCTTGTTTTGTCTATGGGCTATATATTGTTGGTCTTGTTTGGGTGTCAATCACCTCTCTTCAGCCAATGGGATTGTGTTGAGCAGAGACATGGGGGAGGGGCCACTGGCAGGATGAGGAAGGAGCTGTATATCTATAGGCCTAGTCGTAATGAGAATGTGTTGAGCAGAGACGTGGGGGAGGGGCCACTGACAGGATGAGGAAGTAGCTGTATATCTATAGGCCTAGTCATAATGAGAATGTGTTGAGCAGAGACATGGGGGAGGGGCCACTGACAGGATCAGGAAGTAGCTGTATATCTATAGGCCTAGTCATAATGAGAATGTGTTGAGCAGAGACATGGGGGAGGGGCCACTGACAGGATCAGGAAGTAGCTGTATATCTATAGGCCTAGTCGTAATGAGAATGTGTTGAGCAGAGACGTGGGGGAGGGGCCACTGACAGGATGAGGAAGTAGCTGTATATCTATAGGCCTAGTCATAATGAGTATGTGTTGAGCAGAGACATGGGGGAGGGGCCACTGACAGGATGAGGAAGTAGCTGTATATCTATAGGCCTAGTCGTAATGAGAATGTGTTGAGCAGAGACATGGGGGAGGGGCCACTGACAGGATCAGGAAGTAGCTGTATATCTATAGGCCTAGTCGTAATGAGAATGTGTTGAGCAGAGACATGGGGGAGGGGCCACTGACAGGATCAGGAAGTAGCTGTATATCTATAGGCCTAGTCGTAATGAGAATGTGTTGAGCAGAGACATGGGGGAGGGGCCACTGACAGGATGAGGAAGTACATTTACATTTACATTTAAGTCATTTAGCAGACGCTCTTATCCAGAGCGACTTACAAATTTGCTATATATGTATAGGCCTAGTCATAATGAGAATGTGTTGAGCAGAGACATGGGGGAGGGGCCACTGACAGGATGAGGAAGTAGCTGTATATCTATAGGCCTAGTCATAATGAGAATGTGTTGAGCAGAGACATGGGGGAGGGGCTGACATCTAATTCCATCCTTATTACATGCACATTGTCTGCTGGGTGTCACAGTCAATGATCATGCAGCACGTCCCCCTGTCTGTCTGTCGGTCCCCCTGTCCGTCTGTCCCCCTGTCTGTCTGTCTGTCTGTCTGTCCGTCTGTCCGTCTGTCTGTCTGTCTGTCTGTCTGTCTGTCTGTCTGTCTGTCTGTCTGTCCCAGGTATGTCACTCCTGCCTGACATGAGGGCCCTATTACAGAGAGCCATCAGTGGAGATGGAGTGTGAATGTCCAGGGAGGCCTGTGGCTGTGAACTTTGACCCCCCCCCCCCCCCCCCACGTCAATGAAGACGGTGGGTGGAGTGGGTCTGTAATTACATTCAGTGTAACAGTGTTACACAAACACACACACACACACTCTTGTTTTGCTATCCTTGCAGGGACTCAAGAATTGTTTCCCATTCAAAATCCTATTTTTCCTAACCTCTAACCCTAAATTTAAGAATCCTAAACTTAACCCTTAACCTAACCATAAACCTAACCTTAACCCTAAGCCTGACCTTAACCTTTAACCCTTAACCCTTAACCCTAACCCAACCCTCTCCTAACCCTAAACCTAACAGTAACTCCTAACCCTAACCTTAAATTCTAAACCTAATTGTAACCCTAATCCAAAACCTAACCCCTAGGCCGAAAATAGCATTTTTCACACACACTTCCTGTGTTGGCTGACCATGCTGTGAACCTGGTCCTCCTACTGTCACACACACTTCCTGTCTATCTGCACCTCTGGGTAACAGCCTGTTCTGCTCCCATTCACTCAGGAGAGAGGGAGACATGTCTGCCCAAATAAGGGCATAGTGATGGGACGAGGGGTCAGGGACCAGAGGTTAGAGGTCAGAGGTCAGAGGTAGGGGTCAATGAGGGCAGAAGACTGGTGACTGCAGAAGTGTCACCCAGATAGCCAAGCAGGGCAACATGTCAGGACAACATGGCAGGACAACATGTCAGGACTCAGGACAACATGTCAGGGTTCAGGACAGCATGTCAGGGCTCAAGACAACATGTCAGGGTTCAGGACAACATGTCAGGGTTCAGGATAACATGTCAGGACAACATGTCCGGGCTCAGGACAACATGTCAGGGTTCAGGACAGCATGTCAGGGCTCAGGACAACATGTCCGGGCTCAGGACAACATGTCAGGGCTCAGGACAACATGTCAGGGCTCAGGACAACATGTCCGGGCTCAGGACAACATGTCAGGGCTCAGGACAACATGTCAGGGCTCAGGACAACATGTCAGGGTTCAGGACAGCATGTCAGGGTTCAGGACAGCATGTCAGGGCTCAGTACAACATGTCAGGGTTCAGTATAACATGTCAGGACAACATGTCCGGGCTCAGGGCAACATGTCAGGGCTCAGGACAACATGTCAGGGCTCAGGACAACATGTCAGGGTTCAGGACAGCATGTCAGGGCTCAGGACAACATGTCAGGGCTCAGGACAACATGTCAGGGCTCAGTACAACATGTCAGGGTTCAGGATAACATGTCAGGACAACATGTCAGGGCTCAGGACAACATGTCAGGGCTCAGGACAGCATGTCAGGGCTCAGGACAACATGTCAGGGCTCAGGACAACATGTCAGGGCTCAGGACAGCATGTCAGGGCTCAGGACAGCATGTCAGGGCTCAGGACAGCATGTCAGGGCTCAGGACAACATGTCAGGGCTCAGGACAACATGTCAGGGTTCAGGACAGCATGTCAGGGCTCAGGACAGCATGTCAGGGCTCAGGACAACATGTCAGGGCTCAGGACAACATGTCAGGGTTCAGGACAACATGTCAGGGCTCAGGACAACATGTCAGGGCTCAGGACAACATGTCAGGGTTCAGGACAACATGTCAGGGCTCAGGACAACATGTCAGGACTCAGGACAACATGTCAGGGTTCAGGACAGCATGTCAGGGCTCAGTATAACATGTCAGGGCTCAGGACAACATGTCAGGGCTCAGGACAACATGTCAGGGCTCAGGACAACATGTCAGGGCTCAGGACAACATGTCAGGGATCAGGACAACATGTCAGGGTTCAGGACAGAATGTCAGGGTTCAGGACAGCATGTCAGGGTTCAGGACAGCATGTCAGGGTTCAGGACAGCATGTCAGGGTTCAGGACAGCATGTCAGGGCTCAGGACAACATGTCAGGGCTCAGGACAACATGTCAGGGTTCAGGACAGCATGTCAGGGTTCAGGACAACATGTCAGGGTTCAGGACAGCATGTCAGGGTTCAGGACAGCATGTCAGGGCTCAGGACAACATGTCAGGGCTCAGGACAACATGTCAGTGCCTCAAGTTGTTAATATCACCTGTTTGCATCTGTTATTCACTGTTATCTGTCTCACATGTTCCATTAGTTATTTTTAACACCATCTCTCCTTCCTACACACATACACACCATGCACGCACCCACACACACATACATGGAATCACACACATACACACCATGCGCGCACCCACACACACACACATGGAATCACACACATACACACCATGCACGCACCCACACACACACACAAATGGAATCACACACACACACAATGTACCACTCAGTCTCTAAATTTACCAACATGTTGCCTTGGAAACACAATGCAGCATTGGGAAGACATAAAGTTGGTTAAGAGAGGACAACAGTTTAACAGTTGGATGAATGGATGGATGGATGGATGGATGGATGGAGAGAGGGAGGGAGGGAGGGAGGGAGGGAGGGAGGGAGGGAGGGAGGGAGGGAGGGAGGGAGGGAGGGAGGGAGGGAGGGAGGGAGTGAGTGAGTGAGTGAGTGAGTGAGTGAGTGAGTGAGTGAGTGAGTGAGTGAGGGAGGGAGGGAGGGAGGGAGGGAGGGAGGGAGGGAGGGAGGGAGGGAGGGAGGGAGGGAGGGAGGGAGGGAGGGAGTGACTGAGGGAGGGGGGGATTTCACTGGATTTCTAGACCTTCACTCTCATATGTAACCCTTGGTAACCTATAGATTAGACCAGGTCAGTGTAGTAACTAGTGTAACCTATACATTAGACCAGGTCAGTGTAGTAACTAGTGTAATCTATACATTAGACCAGGTCAGTGTAGTAACTAGCTGGTGTAACCTATACATTAGACCAGGTCAGTGTAGTAACTAGTGTAACCTATACATTATACCAGGTCAGTGTAGTAACTAGTGTAATCTATACATTAGACCAGGTCAGTGTAGTAACTAGTGTAACCTATACATTAGACCAGGTCAGTGTAGTAACTAGTGTAACCTATACATTAGACCAGGTCAGTGTAGTAACTAGTGTAACCTATACATTAGACCAGGTCAGTGTAGTAACTAGTGTAACCTATACATTATACCAGGTCAGTGTAGTAACTAGTGTAACCTATACATTAGACCAGGTCAGTGTAGTAACTAGTGTAATCTATACATTATACCAGGTCAGTGTAGTAACTAGTGTAACCTATACATTAGACCAGGTCAGTGTAGTAACTAGTGTAATCTATACATTAGACCAGGTCAGTGTAGTAACTAGTGTAACCTATACATTAGACCAGGTCAGTGTAGTAACTAGTGTAACCTATACATTAGACCAGGTCAGTGTAGTAACTAGTGTAATCTATACATTAGACCAGGTCAGTGTAGTAACTAGTGTAACCTATACATTATACCAGGTCAGTGTAGTAACTAGTGTAACCTATACATTATACCAGGTCAGTGTAGTAACTAGTGTAACCTATACATTATCAGTGTAGAAACTCAGCGTAGTAACTAGTGTAATCTATACATTAGACCAGGTCAGTGTAGTAACTAGTGTAACCTATACATTATACCAGGTCAGTGTAGAAACTAGTGTAACCTATACATTATACCAGGTCAGTGTAGTAACTAGTGTAATCTATACATTAGACCAGGTCAGTGTAGTAACTAGTGTAATCTATACATTAGACCAGGTCAGTGTAGTAACTAGTGTAACCTATACATTAGACCAGGTCAGTGTAGTAACTAGTGTAACCTATACATTAGACCAGGTCAGTGTAGTAACTAGTGTAATCTATACATTAGACCAGGTCAGTGTAGTAACTAGTGTAACCTATACATTATACCAGGTCAGTGTAGTAACTAGTGTAACCTATACATTAGACCAGGTCAGTGTAGTAACTAGTAAATATAGAGACGTTTCTGGATCACAACAACACGTTACATCACCTTCCCATTCTCCAACTCTGTCTATGGTTCCTAGCAAACAGCTCCCCCAGTGGCCAGACGTGGTAACACAGCTTGTCTCAGCCCTGGGGTTGACTGGGGCTTGTCCTTTGGTTACCAGATGTGTTACTCCGACAGCTCAAGTAACTTGTCCCCCCCCCCCCCGCCTCAAAAAAGGCCTGAAAGACCAATTCTACATCATTGTATGATCCAAGGAACCACTTTACAAAATAAAATGCATTAAAACAATTTTTACCAGAGAGGATCAGATTAAAATGTAGGCTACACTCTGTCCATTGGCTTCTGATGCATATTCAAGCCTGTCTCAAAATACAACACTGCCCCTTTAAGGCTCTCCTATGGGGTCTCCCTGTATATCACACAATGGTAATGAACTGTATAAACATGTTGTTTGTGTTAGCAATAAGCACGCCAAGCTGTTTTGGGCTGTGTTGGACACGGCAGGGTAGCCTAGTGGGGCGGCAGGGTAGCCTAGTGGTTAGAGCGTTGGACTGGTAACCGGAAGGTTGCAAGTTCAAATCCCCGAGCTGACAAGGTACAAATCTGTCGTTCTGCCCCTGAACAGGCAGTTAACCCACTGTTCCCAGGCTGTCATTGAAAATAAGAATGTGTTCTTAACTGGCTTGCCTGGTTAAATAAAGGTAAAAAAAAACACACAAAAAAAACACACACACACACACACAGAATAATAGGACAGTGTTCCTGGTGTGTTCCGCTGTTTCCTCCGACGCAGCAAAGACCAGATGTTAATAGTACAACGATGTGTAATTAGACATCCAGCACCAGGCAGAGATCTGGGATAAGGGAGTCTGACAGTTGGCTTCTGTTTATTTTAAAACAAGACCCAAACCCTAAGAGAGAGACAGATAGAGACAGAGAGAGAGAGAGACTGAGAGACTGAGAGAGAGAGAGACTGAGAGAGAGAGATGCACAGAGAGAGAGAGACACAGAGAGAGAATGAGAGACAGAGAGACTGAGAGAGAGAGAGACTGAGAGAGAGAGATGCACAGAGAGAGAGAGACAGAGAGAGAGAGATACACAGAGAGAGAGAGACAGAGAGAGAGAGAGAGACAGAGAGAGAATGAGAGACAGAGAGAATGAGAGAGACAGAGAGAGAATGAGAGAGACAGAGAGACAGAGAGAGAATGAGAGAGAGACAGAGAGACAGAGAGACAGAGAGAGAATGAGAGACAGAGAGACAGAGAGAGAGAGACAGAGAGAGAGAGAGAGACAGAGAGAGAGAATGAGAGACAGAGACAGAGAGACAGAGACAGAGACAGAGAGACAGAGAGAGAGAGAGAGACAGAGAGAGAATGAGAGACAGAGAGACAGAGAGAGAGAGAGAGAGAGAGAGAGAGAGAGAGACAGAGAGACAGAGACACAGAGAGAGAATGAGAGACAGAGAGAGAGAGAGAGAGAGAGACAGAGAGAGAGAGAGAGAGAGAGAGAGAGACAGAGAGACAGAGAGACAGAGAGAGAGAGAGAGAGAGAGAGAGAGACAGAGAGAGACAGAGAGAGAGACAGAGAGAGACAGAGAGAGACAGAGAGAGACAGAGAGAGAATGAGAGAGAGACAGAGAGAGACAGAGAGAGACAGAGAGAGAGACAGAGAGACAGAGAGAGACAGAGAGAGACAGAGAGACAGAGAGAGACAGAGAGAGAGAGTTAAACAGACATATCTCTCCCAATAGTCTCCTTCAACTGAAAGGAACAAGCTGCTGCTGTTGTAAAGACATGTGGAGAAGATTTAACATCCAAACCTGCAGCGATCCTTCCAGACCCTGTTCCCTGGATGCTGCATCGTAGGGAATAGGGTGCCATTTGGGACATATCCTAGGGAATAGGGTGCCATTTGGGACACATCCTAGGGAATAGGGTGCCATTTGGGACACATCCTAAGGGAATAGGGTACCATTTGGGACATGTCCTAGGGAATAGGGTACCATTTGGGACACATCCCAGGGAATAGGGTGCCATTTGGGACACATCCTAAGGGAATAGGGTGCCATTTGGGACACATCCTAGGGAATAGGGTGCCGTTTGGGACACATAGCATGTCTCTCGTTGATGCTCGGTGTTTACAGTGCATTCGGGGAGTATTCAGACCCCTTCACTTGTTCCACATGTTGGAACGTTACAGCCTTTATTCTAAAATGGACTATATAACTTTCCCCTCATCAATCTACATACAATACAACATAATAACAATGCGAAAACAGGTTTTTATATGTATATTTTGTTAAATACCTTATTTACATAAGTATTCAGACCCTTTCCTATGAGACTCGAAATTGAGCTCAGGTGCATCCTGTTTCCATTGATCATCCTTGAGGTGTTTCTACAACTTGATTGGAGTCCACCTGTGGTAAATTCAATTGATTGGACATGATTTGGAAAAGCAGCACACCTGTGTATGTAAGGTCCCACAGTTGACAGTGCATGTCAGAGCATTAAACAAGCCATGGGGTCAAAGGAAGTGTCTGTAGAGCTCCGAGACAGGATTGTGTCGAGGAACAGATCTGGGGAAGGGTACCAAAACATTTCTGCAGCGTTGAATGTCCCGAAGCACACAGTGGTTTCTATCATTGTTAAATGGAAGAAGTTTGCAACCACCAAGACTCTTCCTAGAGCTGCCAGGCCAAACTGAGCAATCTGGGGAGCAGGGCCTTGGTCAAGGAGGTGACCAAGAACCCGATGGTCACTCTGACAGAGCTCCAGAGGTCCTCTGTGGAGATGGGAGAACCTTCCAGAAGGACAACCATCTCTGCAGCTCTCCACCAATCAGGCCTTTATGGTAGTGGTCAGACGGAAGCCACTCCTCAGTAAAAGGCACATGACAGCCCGCTTGGAGTTTGCCAAAAGGCACTAAAGGACTATCAGACCATGAAAAACATCGCCTGAATGCCAAGCGTCACATCTGGAGGAAACCTGGCACCATCCCTACGGTGAAGCATGGCGGTCGCAGTGTCATGCTGGGGGGACGTTTTTCAGTGGCAGGGACTGGGAGACTAGTCAGGATCGAGTGATAGATGAACAGAGAAAAGTACAGAGAGATCTGCTCAGGACCTCAGAATGGGGCCTGCGAAGGTTCACATTCCAACAGGACAAAGACCTTAAGCAAACAGCCAAGACAACACCGAGTGGCTTCGGGACAATTCTCTGAATGTCCTTGATTGACCCAGCCAGAGCCAGGACTTGAATCCGATTGAACATCTCTGGAGAGACCTGAAAATAGCAATGTAGCGATGCTCCCCATCCAACCTGACAGAGCTTGAGAGGATCTGCAGAGAAGAATACAGGTGTGCCAAGCTTGTAGTGTCATATGCAAGAAGACTTGAGGCTGTTATCGCTGCCAAAGGTGCTTCAACAAAGTAAAGAGTAAAGGTCTGAATATTTATGTAAATGTGATATTTCAGTTTTTTTTTTTTTTTTATATATATATATAAATTTGCACAAATTTCTAAAAACCTGTCTTTACTTTGTCATTATGGGTATCAATTTTAGAATGAGGCTGTAATGTAACAAAATGTGGAAAAAGTCAAGGGGTCTGAATACACTGTACTGTATATTATACACGGGGTGGTTCGAGCCCTGAATGCTGATTGGCTGAAAGTCATGGTATATCAGACCGTATACCATTCATTTGTAATGCTCTAATTCCGTTGGTAACCAGTTTAGAATAGCAAAAAGGCACTGCTGTGGTTTATTGCTAATGTACCACGGCTCAGGGCTGTGTCCAGGCACTCTGCGTTGCGTTGTTGATAAGAACAGCCCTGAGCCGTGGTATATTGGCCATATACCACACCCCCTTGTGCCTCATTGCTTAATTGTATTCATCAAATAGTCTTGCAGGTTATATGAAGCTCTTGCAGTACTGTATATACATACTGTGTGTTTTCAGAGTGCTATAGTGTTTGTAGAGTGACCTATAAGGGGGCAGAAATCCTCTGGCTGGATCACACATCAATGGACAACCTCAAACTGAAACACAAAGCAAGTGTAAATAGTCCCTCTGTGCCTTGGATAGCCTCTCAGTAAAGAGCCACATTCTATCCCTCTGTGCCTTGGATAGCCTCTCAGTAAATAGCCCCATTCTATCCCTCTGTGCCTTGGATAACCGCTCAGCCAATAGCCCCATTCTATCCCTCTGTGCCTTGGATAGCCTCTCAGCAAATAGCCCCATTCTATCCCTCTGTGCCTTGGATAGCCTCTCAGAAAATAGCCCCATTCTATCCCTCTGTGCCTTGGATAGCCTCTCAGAAAATAGCCCCATTCTATCCCTCTGTGCATTGGATAGCCTCTCAGCCAAGAGCCCCATTCTATCCCTCTGTGCCTTGGATAGCCTCTCAGCAAAGAGCCCCATTCTATCCCTATGTGCCTTGGATAGCCTCTCAGCAAAGAGCCCCATTCTATCCCTCTGTGCCTTGGATAGCCTCTCAGAAAATAGCCCCATTCTATCCCTCTGTGCATTGGATAGCCTCTCAGCCAAGAGCCCCATTCTATCCCTCTGTGCCTTGGATAGCCTCTCAGCAAAGAGCCCCATTCTATCCCTCTGTGCCTTGGATAGCCTCTCAGCAAAGAGCCCCATTCTATTCCTCTGTGCCTTGGATAGCCTCTCAGCAAAGAGCCCCATTCTATCCCTCTGTGCCTTGGATAGCCTCTCAGCAAATAGCCCCATTCTATCCCTCTGTGCCTTGGATAGCCTCTCAGCCAAGAGCCCCATTCTATACCTCTGTGCCTTGGATAGCCTCTCAGCCAAGAGCCCCATTCTATCCCTCTGTGCCTTGGATAGCCTCTCAGCAAAGAGCCCCATTCTATCCCTCTGTGCCTTGGATAGCCTCTCAGCAAATAGCCCCATTCTATCCCTCTGTGCCTTGGATAGCCTCTCAGCCAAGAGCCCCATTCTATCCCTCTGTGCCTTGGATAGCCTCTCAGCAAATAGCCCCATTCTATCCCTCTGTGCCTTGGATAGCCTCTCAGCAAATAGCCCCATTCTATCCCTCTGTGCCTTGGATAGCCTCTCAGCAAATAGCCCCATTCTATCCCTCTCCATCTCTCTCTTTCCCTCACACGCTCTCTCTCTCTTTTTCCCTCACACGCTCTCTCTCTCTCTCTTTCCCTCACATGCGCTCTCTCTTTCCTTCACACACTCTCTCTCTTTCCCTCACACGCTCTCTCTCACTCTTTCCCTCACAAGCTCTCTCTCTCTCTCTTTCCCTCACACGCTCTCTCTTTCCCTCACACGCTCTCGCTCTCTCTCTCTCTTGCTCTCTGTCTCTCTCTGTCTCTCCCTCTCTCTCGCTTTCCCTCACACGCTCTCTCTCTCTCTCTCTCTCTCGCTCTCTCTCTCTCTCTCTCTTGCTCTCTCTCCCTCTCTCTCTCTCGCTCTCTCTCTCTCTCTCTTTCTCTCTCTCTCTCACTCTCTGACTCTCTCCCTCTCTCTCTGTCTCTCTCTCTGTCTCTCTCTCCTGAGATCTGTAGATCTGTTCATTGTCAACTCGCTACAATACCCTGAAAAACATCCCCCAACAGACACACACACACACACACACACACACACACACACACACACACACACACACACACACACACACACACACACACACACACACACACACACACACACACACACACGCAAACCCCAACAAATTCACAAACCACATATCTGGGAGTGTGCAGCTTTTCATACTGTTTTTGTTTCCTCTATGATTCATTGTGAGTTCCAAACATACCAGCATGCACACACACACACACACACACACACACACACACACACACACACACACACACACACACACACACACACACACACACACACACACACACACACACACACACACACACACACACACCGGCAGAAAGACCAACAGAAGATAAGAGGCAGAGAATAGGTCCTTTTTATGGGCTGTTTGGGAAATGGGTGATTTATACTGAGGAACAATAATCCTAGTCTGAGTCAGATGTGTAAACAACAGATCAGTAGTTCTCCACCGTGTGTTAAAGACACAGTAACGGGTCAATACAACACCGGTCCCAGCTGGGTGTTACAACTAGTTTGTCACAGGATGTTCTACAGTATCACCATGGAGACTGGTCAGTATCTGATGTGTTTAAAACAGATCTGAGTACAGTATCACCATGGAGACTGGTCAGTATCTGATGTGTTTAAAACAGATCTGAGTACAGTATCACCATGGAGACTGGTCAGTATCTGATGTGTTTAAAACAGATCTGAGTACAGTATCACCATGGAGACTGGTCAGTATCTGATGTGTTTAAAACAGATCTGAGTACAGTATCACCATGGAGACTGGTCAGTATCTGATGTGTTTAAAACAGATCTGAGTACAGTATCACCATGGAGACTGGTCAGTATCTGATGTGTTTAAAACAGATCTTAGTACATTATCACCATGGAGACTGGTCAGTATCTGATGTGTTCAAAACAGATCTGAGTACAGTATCACCATGGAGACTGGTCAGTATCTGATGTGTTTAAAACAGATCTGAGTACAGTATCACCATGGAGACTGGTCAGTATCTGATGTGTTTAAAACAGATCTTAGTACATTATCACCATGGAGACTGGTCAGTATCTGATGTGTTTAAAACAGATCTGAGTACAGTATCACCATGGAGACTGGTCAGTATCTGATGTGTTTAAAACAGATCTGAGTACAGTATCACCATGGAGACTGGTCAGTATCTGATGTGTTTAAAACAGATCTTAGTACATTATCACCATGGAGACTGGTCAGTATCTGATGTGTTTAAAACAGATCTGAGTACAGTATCACCATGGAGACTGGTCAGTATCTGATGTGTTTAAAACAGATCTGAGTACAGCCACCCTGTGAATGTACTGCTGCAGGTGACTGGACTCCTGGGGCATCCAGCATTATCCCTACTTCATAGGCAGGTGACTAGTATTTTGGGGCATTCAGCAGACAGACAGACAGACAGACAGGCAGACAGTTGCTTTCTCTCCCTCTCTCTCTCCCTCTCTCTCTCTCCCTCTCTTTCTCTCTCTCTCCCTCCCCTCTCTCTCTCTCTCCCTCCCTATCTCTCTCTCTCTCTCTCCCTCTCTCTCTCTTCCTCTCTTTCTCTCTCTCCCCCTCCCTCTCCCCCTCCTTCTCTCAGTGGATTAGGTCTGTGTTGTTGATTCTATCTGTGAACAGTTTGTTGGGGATATCATGCCTGACAATGAGAGTGTTGTGAGAGTTATCGGCACGGTTACGGCACAGTAATCAAAAGCTCTATTTAAAATGAATTTGGTAAACGGTGCGACCGCTCCTAACTAAATTCCCCTTTGTTTGTCTTAGTGTTAGGAAACACAGCAAAACAACTGGCACACACACACACACGCATACACAAACACAGAATCACGCGCACACACACAGACACACACGCACGCATACAGACGCACACATACACAAAAACAGACACACATACACAGACACACACCCACACACACACACATAGTGACAGTCTGCTGGGCTAAATGAATGACCTCTACTTCTCTTCTTCTTGTCTTTATTCTTCTCCTCCATTCTTCTTTCTCCTCCTTCATTCCAAAGATGTCTCCAGTTGTAAATAAAACAAGGTCTAACATTTATGGTTCTTGTTCCAGCTGAAATATTTCAAGGGGAACCGTGGAAACGAGCAGTAGAATGGTGGAATAGAATCGGGGCCTGATGTTCTAGAATGCTCTTTGCAAAGTAAACAAAGGGCAACACAGTTTGATTTGCGTTTTAGCTTTGTTGCTAGGATGTGTGTTTCTGTGTTAGCTTGATGTCTGGCTGTCTGGGTTGGAGTCCGAGTCTCCTGTCACAACACTGTGTTAACCAGCAGAGCTAAAGCCTAGGCATTATCTTGTGGAGATAACACCTGACAAGTTATCTCATCATCACACGAGAGTAACATCAGTCAAAAAGTCACATGAAATGGACACTTAGTCATGATGACATGAGCTCTTTGGGGAAAGGTTTACTCCACATTGTGATGCAGAGCGACAGAAGGGATGAGCAGTCTCTCTTCATTGTCAACATTTCAACCATTCAACCATTCAACAGATACTGAGTCTAATCTATCGTCTAGCTGCAGACTCCTGTTGGAATTAGAGTTCCATCCCAAACTGTATGTCCTTGATCACAATACACAATGATGATGTCATTCTATTGGTGACACTCTTTCCTATGACACTACTGTAGTTATGCTGTCTGTTAGAATGTCCAGATGACACTACTGTAGTTATGCTGTCTGTTAGAATGTCCAGATGACACTACTGTAGTTATGCTGTCTGTTAGAATGTCCAGATGACACTACTGTAGTTATGCTGTCTGTTAGAATGTCCAGATGACACTACTGTAGTTATGCTGTCTGTTGGAATGTCCAGATGACACTACTGTAGTTATGCTGTCTGTTAGAATGTCCAGATGACACTACTGTAGTTATGCTGTCTGTTAGAATGTCCAGATGACACTACTGTAGTTATGCTGTCTGTTAGAATGTCCAGATGACACTACCGTAGTTATGCTGTCTGTTGGAATGTCCAGATGACACTACTGTAGTTATGCTGTCTGTTAGAATGTCCAGATGACACTACTGTAGTTATGCTGTCTGTTAGAATGTCCAGATGACACTACTGTAGTTATGCTGTCTGTTGGAATGTCCAGATGACACTACTGTAGTTATGCTGTCTGTTAGAATGTCCAGATGACACTACTGTAGTTATGCTGTCTGTTGGAATGTCCAGATGACACTACTGTAGTTATGCTGTCTGTTGGAATGTCCAGATGACACTACTGTAGTTATGCTGTCTGTTGGAATGTCCAGATGACACTACTGTAGTTATGCTGTCTGTTAGAATGTCCAGATGACACTACTGTAGTTATGCTGTCTGTTAGAATGTCCAGATGACACTACTGTAGTTATGCTGTCTGTTAGAATGTCCAGATGACACTACTGTAGTTATGCTGTCTGTTGGAATGTCCAGATGACACTACTGTAGTTATGCTGTCTGTTGGAATGTCCAGATGACACTACTGTAGTTATGCTGTCTGTTAGAATGTCCAGATGACACTACTGTAGTTATGCTGTCTGTTAGAATGTCCAGATGACACTACTGTAGTTATGCTGTCTGTTAGAATGTCCAGATGACACTACTGTAGTTATGCTGTCTGTTAGAATGTCCAGATGACACTACTGTAGTTATGCTGTCTGTTAGAATGTCCAGATGACACTACTGTAGTTATGCTGTCTCTTAGAATATCAAGATGTCAATCTATTGGTCCAACTCTATTCTATGACACTACTGTAGTTACAGTTACTGTATTCTGTCTCCCGATGCATTGAAAATGAACATCTCTGTCTCCCTCTAGTCTGCTAGGCAGGATTGCAGTAAAATATTGTTATTTGAAGTACATTTGAGGTGCAAATCCCCCAGTGAAAATCGATCACCATTCAGCTTTATGTTTGTAAGTTAAATAGCCTATAGTCATCTCTGTTTTCCTGTGGATGTACACTCAAGAGACTTATAAAGAAGTTGCTTCTTAGGGCTGTGGATGTGGAGGTGGATGTATGTGGGAGATGAAAGGAGGCTTCTTAGGGCTGTGGATGTGGAGGTGGATGTATGTGGGAGATGAAAGGAGGCTTCTTAGGCCTGTGGATGTGGAGGTGGATGTATGTGGGAGATGAAAGGAGGCTTCTTAGGGCTGTGGATGTGGAGGTGGATGTATGTGGGAGATGAGAGGAGGCTTCTTAGGGCTGTGGATGTGGAGGTGGATGTATGTGGGAGATGAAAGGAGGCTTCTTAGTGCTGTGGATGTGGAGGTGGATGTATGTGGGAGATGAGATGAGGTAAATGTTTGTTCTCGGGTTCATTTCATTGAACAACAATTAATTGAATGGCTCTGTGATCTAGAACCAGGTCCATTCCTCACACACTGTTACGCTTGTGGAAATGATGGGACCAAGGTGCAGCGTGGTAGGTGTACATTTAGTCTTTATTAAGAATGAACACCTAAAAACAACAAAAGGAAAAGGTTCGGTAGGCGACACAGAGCTGTACAAAAACAACATCCCACAAAACTAAGGTGGCAAGGACTCACCAGACTGGGGAGACCTACTGGAGGTCTGGTCAGTGGAGCAGGCACAGGACTCACCAGACTGGGGAGACCTACTGGAGGTCTGGTCAGTGGAGCAGGCACAGGACTCACCAGACTGGGGAGACCTACTGGAGGCCTGGTCAGTGGAGCAGGCACAGGACTCACCAGACTGGGGAGACCTACTGGAGGTCTGGTCAGTGGAGCAGGCACAGGACTCACCAGACTGGGGAGACCTACTGGAGGTCTGGTCAGTGGAGCAGGCACAGGACTCACCAGACTGGGGAGACCTACTGGAGGTCTGGTCAGTGGAGCAGGCACAGGACTCACCAGACTGGGGAGACCTACTGGAGGTCTGGTCAGTGGAGCAGGCACAGGACTCACCAGACTGGGGAGACCTACTGGAGGTCTGGTCCGTGGAGCAGGCACAGGACTCACCAGACTGGGGAGACCTACTGGAGGTCTGGTCCATGGAGCAGGCACAGGACTCACCAGACTGGGGAGACCTACTGGAGGTCTGGTCCATGGAGCAGGCACAGGACTCACCAGACTGGAGAGACCTACTGGAGGTCTGGTCAGTGGAGCAGGCACAGGACTCACCAGACTTATCCTTGGCACCACTCTTCCAGGCTGAATGCCCACTTTAGCCCGGTACCTCC
Organism: Oncorhynchus masou masou; assembly: GCF_036934945.1. Lineage (NCBI taxonomy): Eukaryota > Metazoa > Chordata > Actinopteri > Salmoniformes > Salmonidae > Oncorhynchus > Oncorhynchus masou. The sequence continues at coordinate 10,242,934 of NC_088238.1, read as the reverse complement.
AGAGCTGAGGCACAGGTCGAACCGGGCTGTGGGGGAGATCTGGAGTTCTGCTGCTTAGAACTTGGAACTATTGTTTTTGCATACAATATACACTGAGTGTACAAAACATTAGGAACACCTGCTCTTTCCATGACATAGACTGACCAGGTGAATCCAGGTGAAAGCTATGATCCTTTATTGATGTCAGTTGTTAAATACACTTCAATCAGTGTAGATGAAGGGAAGAAGACAATTGAGACATGGATTGTGTGTGTGTGCCATTCAGAGGGTGAATGGCATTTTAATGTGGAATAAAGAACGGTCACTATTCCTCTTGTGTACAGTAGTTACA
>NC_088238.1:10230103-10237603 GCF_036934945.1 Oncorhynchus masou masou | reverse complement strand
TTAAACACTCCAGGCAGAGTCATAGAAACAATGTACATTGAGCCATCACGCTCACACACACCCACTCTCTCTTCCCCCACTCCCTCTATCTCGCTCTCTCTCTTTCTCCCCCCTCTCTCTCCCCCTCTCTCTCTCTCCTCCCTCCCCCTTATCTCTCTCCCTATCCATCTCTCTCCCTATCTCTTTCTCCCTCCCTCCCTCCCTCCCTCCCTCCCTATCTCTCTCTCTCTTTCTCACTCCCTCCCTCCCTATCTCTCTCTCTCTCTCTCTCTCTCTCTCTCTCTCTCTCTCTCTCCCTCTCTCTCTCCCTATCTCTTTCTCCCTCCCTCCCTATCTCTCTCTCTCGCTCTCTCTCTCTCGCTCTCCCTCTCCCCCATCTCTCTCTCTCCCCATCTCTCTCTCTCTCTCTCTCTCTCTCTCTCTCTCTCTCTCTCTCTCTCTCTCTCTCTCTCTCGCTCTCTCTCACTCTCCCTCTTCCCTCTCTCTCTCCCCATCCCTCTCTCTCTCTCTCTGTGTCTAGATCTACATGACTGGTCAGAGTGTGTGTAAAAGAGGCTAGAGGGAGGTAGTAGTGTGAACCCAGTACAGTAGTAACTGGAGGGAGGTAGCAGTGTGAACCCAGTACAGTAGTACCTGGAGGGAGGTAGCAGTGTAAACCCAGTACAGTAGTAACTGGAGGGAGGTAGCAGTGTGAACCCAGTACAGTAGTACCTGGAGGGAGGTAGCAGTGTGAACCCAGTACAGTAGTAACTGGAGGGAGGTAGCAGTGTGAACCCAGTACAGTAGTACCTGGAGGGAGATAGCAGTGTGAACCCAGTACAGTAGTAACTGGAGGGAGGTAGCATTGTGAACCCAGTACAGTAGTACCTGGAGGGAGGTAGCAGTGTAAACCCAGTACAGTAGTAACTGGAGGGAGGTAGCAGTGTGAACCCAGTACAGTAGTAACTGGAGGGAGGTAGCAGTGTGAACCCAGTACAGTAGTAGCTGGAGGGAGGTAGCAGTGTGAACCCAGTACAGTCGTAACTGGAGGGAGGTAGCAGTGTGAACCCAGTACAGTAGTAACTGTTAGGGAGGTAGCAGTGTGAACCCAGTAAAGTAGTAACTGGAGGGAACCCAGTACAGTAGTAACTGGAGGGACGTAGCAGTGTGAACCCAGTACAGTAGTAACTGGAGGGAACCCAGTACAGTAGTACCTGGAGGGAGGTAGCAGTGTGAACCCAGTACAGGAGTAACTGGAGGGGGTAGCAGTGTAAACCCAGTACAGTAGTAACTGGAGGGGGTAGCAGTGTGAACCCAGTACAGTAGTAACTGGAGGGAGGTAGCAGTGTGAACCCAGTACAGTAGTAACTGGAGGGAGGTAGCAGTGTGAACCCAGTACAGTAGTACCTGGAGGGAGGTAGCAGTGTGAACCCAGTACAGTAGTAACTGGAGGGAGGTAGTAGTGTAAACCCAGTACAGTAGTAACTGGAGGGAGGTAGCAATGTGAACCCAGTACAGTAGTAACTGGAGGGGGTAGTAGAGTGAACCCAGTACAGTAGTAACTGGAGGGAGGTAGCAGTGTGAACCCAGTACAGGAGTAACTGGAGGGAGGTAGCAGTGTGAACCCAGTACAGTCGTAACTGGAGGGGGTAGCAGTGTGAACCCAGTACAGTATTAACTACATGTCTGAAGAACACAGCACTGAGCCGCTTCTATTGCTTCTCTGAATGCTCAAGGCAGGTGGCCATGTCTGACGGGGGCCATTCTGGCATCCCCATGGGCCACAGTAGCCTGCCAGCACGGGGAAGATTGATGAAACTGTGGCAGCATGAGGGTCCCTGGGGTCTGCAGGGTGATCTAGGAGGTGAGGCTCTGTTGGGCTACAATCAGCCAGAACTAATGCAAGGTCCTGGGGGTGGAGGATGGGAGAGAGGAGGGAGAACGACCCTGTGGCCAGTAGGAACAACGAAGGAGCACGAACACCCAGATAGGGGCATTATGTCTCAGTCCACAGGGCTCTGGTCAATAGGAGTGACATTTGGGATGCAACCCTAGAACAGATGTCCTCCCAGATGTCCTCCCATCTCAGGTGTCCTCCCATCTCAGGTGTCCTCCCATCTCAGGTGTCCTCCCATCTCAGATGTCCTCCCATCTCAGGTGTCCTCCCATCTCAGGTGTCCTCCCATCTCAGGTGTCCTCCCATCTCAGGTGTCCTCCCATCTCAGGTGTCCTCCCATCTCAGGTGTCCTCCCATCTCAGGTGTCCTCCCATCTCAGGTGTCCTCCCATCTCAGGTGTCCTCCCATCTCAGGTGTCCTCCCATCTCAGATGTCCTCCCATCTCAGGTGTCCTCCCATCTCAGGTGTCCTCCCATCAGTAACATCCCCCTCACCATCTCATGTCCTCTACTTTCCTGTCAAACTGATCTGAACCCCAGTCCTTCATATCTGCAGCCTCTCACAGAATCAGTCCTCTCTCGCTCCACCACCATGATATTACCGTTGCGTTGTCCCGGTGCTACGGCGACTCGTCTTCTGTCTGTATATGACCCTGAGAATGCTGGGTATATCTCAACACAGGAAGTTGTCACACACACACTCAGACACACACACTCAGACACAAACACACTCACACACACTCAGGCACACACACACACAGACACACACACACTCAGACACACACACACACAAACACACTCGCTCGCACACACTCAGACACACACACACACACTCAGACACACACACACACAAACACACTCATACACACTCAGACACACACACTCAGACACACACACACACACACACACACAAACACACTCATACACACTCAGACACACACACACAGACACACACACACACACACACACACACACTCAAACACACACACTCAGACACAAACACACTCAGACACAAACACACTCAGACACACACACACACAGACACGCACACACACACACACACACACACACACTCAGACACGCACACACTCAGACACACACACACACAGACACACACACACACTCAGACACACACACACACACACAGACACACACACACACACACACTCAGACACACACACACGCACACACACACAGACACACACACACACACACACACACTCAGACACACACACACACACACACACACAAACACACTCACACACACTCAGACACACACACACACACTCAGACACACACACACACACACACACACAGACACACACACACACACTCAGACACACACACACACACAAACACACTCACACACACTCAGACACACACACACACACTCAGACACACACACACACACACACACACACACACACACACACACACACACACACACACACACACACACACACACACACACACACTCAGACACACACATACTTCCTTTCCAGTGCAGGGAGTGATAACAGCAGATAATTAATACCGTGTGGCTGCTTTGTGGTCGCACATTAATTAAAAAACCTACTTTACATACTAATACTTGCCTGTGTGAGTTTGTGAGTGAGTGTGTGTGTGTGCATGCGTGCGTGCGAGTGTGTGAGTGTGTGAGTGTGCGAGCGCGCGCGTGCCGGCGTGTGCGTGCGCGCATGTGTGTGTGTGTGTGTGTGTGTGTGTGTGTGTGTGTGTGTGTGTGTGTGTGTGTGTGTGTGTGTGTGTGTGTGTGTGTGTGAGACCACCCAGAGATACACATCCAGAATAACTGATCATTAAAAGACATTTAGACAAGAGGACAACAGGATCATGATGGATAATGACCAGGCAATGTGTCTGACATGACACTATCAGAGCCTGTCAGAAGTAGTCCACTATATAGGGAGCAATTTGGGACACATCAGGTCTCTAATCCTGAGCTCATCAGGATGTGGTGGGAATATCAATGGTCATTTGATGAGATTAATAAAAATATGTTAATGTTGACAGAGAGAACAATCTGTGGATCATGTTACACTTTAAATCAGGTCAGTAGAGATAGAGACTATAGCAGACAGGTTCTCTCTCTCTCTCTGTCTCTCTCTGTTTCTCTGTCTCTGTGTCTCTCTCTCAATTCAATTCAAACATGTTTCAACATTGCCAAAGCAAGTGTGGTAGATAATATCTCTGTCTCTGTCTCTCTGTCAGTGTCTCTCTCTGTCTCTGTTTCTCTGTCTCTCTCTCTCTCTGTCTGTCTCTCTCTCTCTCTCTCTCTGAGAGAGAGAGAGACAGAGAGCGAGAGAGACAGAGAGAGAGAGAGAGAGAGACAGAGGGAGAGAGAGAGAGAGAGAGAGAGAGAGAGAGAGAGAGAGAGAGAGAGAGAGAGAGAGACAGAGAGACAGAGAGAGAAAGAGAAAGAGAGGTAAATTACTCTGCCAGCCAGAAGCTGCTGTCACTTTCATTAACATAGCAGCGGACTGAGGATCACTTTAAAAGAGGGCATGCCAACTCTTTCTCTCTCTCATCTCTGTCTCTCCCTCTCAACTCTTTCTCTCTCCCTCCTTTGTTAAAGCTGCAGAGTGTTCTCAGTCTGCTGCTGTTTAATGGACATGCGTATCTGTTGGTAATCATCTCTCTACTACACAGTATGATGCTGTTGAGTCAAACGGCATAGTAGCTATAGGCAAAGTGTGTGTGTGTGTGTGTGTGTGTGTGTGTGTGTGTGTGTGTGTGTGTGTGTGTGTGTGTGTGTGTGTGTGTGTGTGTGTGTGTGTGTGTGTGTGTGTGTGTGTGTGTGTGTGTGTGCGCAGTTCAGCTAGCTCCTCTGTAGTGTGTGGTGGTGCTGGGCAGACACACACACAGGAAGGACACATAGCTAGTTTCCCTGGGTGGTAGATTGATATGTCTGCTGTGTTTAACCATGCTGCCTCTGGGACCACTACTGGGACCACTACTGCCCTGACTCTAACACAGACCAGGCTGGCTGGCTCCCTCCTTCACCCTGACTATAACACAGACCAGGCTGGCTGGTTTCCTCCTTCACTCTGACTATAACACAGACCAGGCTGGCTGGCTCCCTCCTTCACCCTGACTCTAATACAGACCAGGCTGGCTGGCTCCCTCCTTCACTCTGACTATAACACAGACCAGGCTGGCTGGCTTCCTCCTTCACTCTGACTCTAACACAGACCAGGCTGGCTCACTTTAAAGATTGAATCCACAGGAGGGGAAACAGCTCCACTGTCCCAACGGCCATTGGTATTGTTTTGGTTTTGTTGACAAAGCAGAGCTGTGTTGTTGTGCATCAAGGGAAAAAAATGATATATGCTGCTTTTCAATCACACTTGCAGTGTTGTCTGAAAACGGTGTTGTCTGAGGGAAAACAGTGTTGTCTGAGGGAAAACAGTGTTGTCTGAGGGAAAACAGTGTTGTCTGAGGGGAAAACAGTGTTGTCTGAGGGAAAACAGTGTTGTCTGAGGGAAAACAGTGTTGTCTGAGGGGAAAACAGTGTTGTCTGAGGGGGAAACAGTGTTGTCTGGGGGGAAAACAGTGTTGTCTGAGGGAAAACAGTGTTGTCTGAGGGAAAACAGTGTTGTCTGAGGGAAAACAGTGTTGTCTGAGGGAAAACAGTGTTGTCTGAGGGAAAACAGTGTTGTCTGAGGGAAAACAGTGTTGTCTGAGGGGAAAACAGTGTTGTCTGAGGGGAAAACAGTGTTGTCTGAGGGGAAAACAGTGTTGTCTGAGGGGAAAACAGTGTTGTCTGGGGGGAAAACAGTGTTGTCTGAGGGAAAACAGTGTTGTCTGAGGGGAAAACAGTGTTGTCTGAGGTAAAACAGTGTTGTCTGAGGGAAAACAGTGTTGTCTGAGGGGAAAACAAGTGACTTCTTTGTTGTTGTATTATCCCAAATGGACCTGACTGTTTCACCATTAAGGATCCCAGCTTTAAATACTGTCTGTCTCCCCTGGTCCATAGACAGTCATTATGTTTCACCTGCCCCAAAGACAGTCATTCTGTTTCACCTGGTCCACAGACAGCCATTCTGTCTCACCTGGCCCATAGACAGTCATTGTGTTTCACCTGGCCCATAGACAGTCATTGTGTTTCACCTGGTCCATAGACAGTCATTGTGTTTCACCTGGTCCATAGACAGTCATTGTGTTTCACCTGTCCCTCTTCTACTTCTGTCTCAGAAGCATTGCACTTATTTCTGTCTCACCTACAATTAATAATAATAATAATAATAGCAAACTACTGTCTCCATTTTCTTAAACTGGGTTTGAATGTAGCAATTTAGAGGTGCTGTTCAGTCTCCATTTTGTTCATTTAGTTACTCAGATTGTCAATGTAGGTATCCGTCCATTTCCTGGTTTGCTTGGTCCTGTGTGTGGCTATGTTTTAGTGGGGATGGTTAGTCTATAGCATCAGAACTCTATGTCTGTGTGTGAGCCATGCTCCGCTCTGAGAACACGGTGTTAACAGAAAGGAGTTTGAGTTGAGGAGAGCTGTGGCTGAACTAATGAAACAGCGAACATGAGCCACTCACATAGACATGGTTGGTGTATTTGAAATTCTAACAGTTTTCACAACGAGGGAGTTGAAAGAGAGGAGGAGGAGATGGAGAGGAGGAGGAGAGAGAGAGAGAGAGAGAGAGAGGGAGAGAGAGAGAGAGAGAGAGACAGAGAGAGAGAGAGAGAGAGAGAGAGAGAGAGAGAGAGAGATGGGGGAGAGAGTTGCTCATAGCAGTTATCAACAGTGGTGGCTGGTGGCACTTTAAAACCCCTAGTCCAGGGGTCCTCAACTCTGACCCTATTAGGTCCAGAGCCTGCTGGTTTTCTGTTCTACCTGATCATTAAATTGCACACACCTGATGTTCCCAGGTTTAAATCAGTCCCTAATTAGAGGGGAACAATGAAAAAAAGCAGTGGAACTGGCATCGAGGTCCAGATTTGATTTTAAGGGCCCGAGAGTCTAAGGGCGCAGGGCTGGGTTTCTACTAAGCTAACATATTGAATTGTTTTCAGAAGGTCATACCGAGGATCATTTAGCTATTTAATATATAAAATAAAATATTTGATGAAACATTCGATTTGGCCTTACTGTCCATAGAAAGGCAATGAATAAAAAATTCAAAAACAGATTTTTAATTATTTTTTTTATATACAGTTGAAGTCAGAAGTTTACATACACCTGAGCCAAATACATTTAAACTCAGTTTTTCACAATTCCTGACATTTAATCAGAGTAAAAATGTCCTGTCTTAGGTCAGTTAGGATCACCACTTTATTTTAAGAATGTGAAATGTCAGAATAATAGTAGAGAGAATTATTTCTTTCAGCTTTTTTTTGTTTCATCACATTCCCAGTGGGTCAGTTTACTTAAACTCAATTAGTATTTGGTAACATTGCCTTTAAATTGTTTAACTTGGGTCAAACTTTTTGGGTAGAAAACAATAAGTTGGGTTGGGTTAGTAGGCCTCCTTGCTCGCACACGTTTTTTCAGTTCTGCCCAGATATTTTTTATAGGATTGAGGTCAGGGCTTTGTGATGGACACTCCAATACCTTGACTTTGTTGTCCTTAAGCCACAACTTTGGAAGTATACTTG
>NC_088238.1:10222603-10225103 GCF_036934945.1 Oncorhynchus masou masou | reverse complement strand
TCTCCCCTCCTCTCTCCTTTCCCTCCTCCTCACCCTCCTTTCCCCTGCTCTCCCCTCCGATCTCCCCTCCCCCTCCTCTCCCCACCTCTGTCCTCTTCTCCTCCTCTCCCCCCTCCCCCACCTCCCCCACAGAGTGAGTCTAATAGTGAGGAAAGTGTTACAGCCTCCTTGCCCTTGAGCTGGCCACACACACACACACACACACACACACACACACACACCCACACACACACACACACACACACACACACACACACACACACACACACACACACACACACACACACACACACACACACACACACACACCACATCTCTGAGGCACTGGAGGAATTCAAAAGCTCTTAAAAGTAATTGAATAATTCCATTAAATCCCTCTGTCTCCTCGCTTGTTTTGTACCTTTAGCTGGTTACTAGTGAGGTGGGAGTTACCCTGCTAAGACCAGGCTGAAGTGTTAGTTTACCTGCTAAGACCAGGCTGAAGTGCTAGTTTCCCTGCTAAGACCAGGCTGAGGTGGTAGTTACCCTGCTAGAACCAGGCTGAGGTGCTAGTTACCCTGCTAAGACCAGGCTGAGGTGGCAGTTACCCTGCTAAGACCAGGCTGAGGTGCTAGTTACCCTGCTAAGACCAGGCTGAGGTGGTAGTTACCCTGCTAAGACCAGGCTGAGGTGGTAGTTTCCCTGCTAAGACCAGGCTGAGGTGGTAGTTACCCTGCTAAGACCAGGCTGAAGTGCTAGTTACCCTGCTAAGACCAGGCTGAGGTGGTAGTTACCCTGCTAAGACCAGGCTGAAGTGCTAGTTACCCTGCTAAGACCAGGCTGAGGTGGTAGTTACCCTGCTAAGACCAGGCTGAAGTGCTAGTTACCCTGCTAAGACCAGGCTGAAGTGCTAGTTACCCTGCTAAGACCAGGCTGAAGTGCTAGTTACCCTGCTAAGACCAGGCTGAAGTGCTAGTTACCCTGCTAAGACCAGGCTGAGGTGGTAGTTACCTTGCTAAGACCAGGCTGAAGTGCTAGTTACCCTGCTAAGACCAGGCTGAGGTGGGAGTTACCCTGCTAAGACCAGGCTGGAGTGCTAGTTACCCTGCTAAGACCAGGCTGAAGTGCTAGTTACCCTGCTAAGACCAGGCTGTAGTGCTAGTTACCCTGCTAAGACCACGCTGAGGTGGTAGTTACCCTGCTAAGACCAGGCTGAGGTGCTGGTTACCCTGCTAAGACCAGGCTGAAGTGCTAGTTACCCTGCTAAGACCAGGCTGAAGTGCTAGTTACCCTGCTAAGACCAGGCTGAAGTGCTAGTTACCCTGCTAAGACCAGGCTGAGGTGGTAGTTACCCTGCTAAGACCAGGCTGAGGTGGGAGTTACCCTGCTAAGACTAGGCTGAGGTGGGAGTTACCCCATAAGACCAGGCTGAGGTGGGAGTTACCCTGCTAAGACCAGGCTGAGGTGCTAGTTACCCTGCTAAGACCAGGCCGAGGTGGGAGTTACCCTGCTAAGACCAGGCTGAAGTGCTAGTTACCCCATAAGACCAGGCTGAGGTGCTAGTTACCCCATAAGACCAGGCTGATGTGCTAGTTACCCCATAAGACCAGGCTGAGGTGCTAGTTACCCCATAAGACCAGGCTGATGTGCTAGTTACCCCATAAGACCAGGCTGAGGTGCTAGTTACCCCATAAGACCAGGCTGATGTGCTAGTTACCCCATAAGACCAGGCTGAAGTGCTAGTTACCCCATAAGACCAGGCTGAGGTGCTAGTTACCCCATAAGACCAGGCTGAGGTGCTAGTTACCCCATAAGACCAGGCTGAAGTGCTAGTTACCCCATAAGACCAGGCTGAGGTGCTAGTTACCCCATAAGACCAGGCTGATGTGCTAGTTACCCCATAAGACCAGGCTGAGGTGCTAGTTACCCCATAAGACCAGGCTGAAGTGCTAGTTACCCCATAAGACCAGGCTGAGGTGCTAGTTACCCCATAAGACCAGGCTGAAGTGCTAGTTACCCCATAAGACCAGGCTGATGTGCTAGTTACCCCATAAGACCAGGCTGATGTGCTAGTTACCCCATAAGACCAGGCTGAAGTGCTAGTTACCCCATAAGACCAGGCTGAGGTGCTAGTTACCCCATAAGACCAGGCTGATGTGCTAGTTACCCCATAAGACCAGGCTGATGTGCTAGTTACCCCATAAGACCAGGCTGATGTGCTAGTTACCCCATAAGACCAGGCTGAGGTGCTAGTTACCCCATAAGACCAGGCTGAGGTGCTAGTTACCCTGCTAAGACCAGGCTGAGGTGCTAGTTACCCCATAAGACCAGGCTGAGGTGCTGGTTACCCCATAAGACCAGGCTGAAGTGCTGGTTACCCCATAAGACCAGGCTAAAGTGGGAGTTACCCCATAAGACCAGGCTGATGTGCTAGTTACCCATAAGACCAGGCTGAGGTGGGAGTTACCCTGCTAAGACCAGGCTGAGGTGCTAGTTACACTGCTAAGACCAGGCTAAGGTG
>NC_088238.1:10212603-10217603 GCF_036934945.1 Oncorhynchus masou masou | reverse complement strand
TCCCTCCTTCTGGAACAGTAGTCTAATGCCTCTCCCTCCCCCTTCTGGAACAGTAGTCTAATGTCTCTCCCCCTTCTGGAACAGTAGTCTAATGTCTCTCCCCCTTCTGGAACAGTAGTTTAATGTCTCTCCCTCCCCCTTCTGGAACAGTAGTCTAATGTCTCTCCCCCTTCTGGAACAGTAGTCTAATGCCTCTCCTCCTTCTGGAACAGTAGTCTAATGTCTCTCCCTCCCCCTTCTGGAACAGTAGTTTAATGTCTCTCCCTCCCCCTTCTGGAACAGTAGTCTAATGTCTCTCCCTCTTTCTGGAACAGTAGTCTAATGTCTCTCCCCCTTCTGGAACAGTAGTCTAATGTCTCTACTCCTTCTGGAACAGTAGTCTAATGTCTCTCCCTCTTTCTGGAACAGTAGTCTAATGTCTCTCCCCCTTCTGGAACAGTAGTCTAATGTCTCTCCCTCCCCCTTCTGGAACAGTAGTCTAATGTCTCTCCCTCCCCTTCTGGAACAGTAGTCTAATGTCTCTCCCCTTCTGGAACAGTAGTCTAATGTCTCTCCCTCCCCTTCTGGAACAGTAGTCTAATGTCTCTCCCTCCCCCTTCTGGAACAGTAGTCTAATGTCTCTCCCTCCCCTTCTGGAACAGTAGTCTAATGTCTCTCCCCTTCTGGAACAGTAGTCTAATGTCTCTCCCCCTTCTGGAACAGTAGTCTAATGTCTCTCCCTCCCCCTTCTGGAACAGTAGTCTAATGTCTCTCCTCCCCCTTCTGGAACAGTAGTCTAATGTCTCTCCCTCCCCCTTCTGGAACAGTAGTCTAATGTCTCTCCCTCCCCCTTCTGGAACAGTAGTCTAATGTCTCTCCCTCCCCCTTCTGGAACAGTAGTCTAATGTCTCTCCTCTCCCCCTTCTGGAACAGTAGTCTAATGTCTCTCCCTCCCCCTTCTGGAACAGTAGTCTAATGTCTCTCCCCCTTCTGGAACAGTAGTCTCATGTCTGGGAAATATTTGTTGAAGTGGTTTAAGAGGATGATAGCAGTGCCGGCAGTGTTATGTTTGATGATTGTGAGGCGCTGTCCAAATTTCACAGTCGGGGTTCTTCAAAATGGCACTTCAAGAGAACTGTACTGTTCAGATGGGTTCAATGGAGAAGCAGTTTAACTGAAACCTGGACACTGGCTCTATAACCTCTCACATGGTACAATATAATATAATATAAACTGTAGTTCTATATCCTCTCACATAGTCTAATATAATATAATATAAACTGTAGTTCTATATCCTCTCACATAGTCTAATATAATATAATATAAACTGTAGTTCTATATCCTCTCACATAGTCTAATATAATATAATATAACCTTTAGTTCTATAACCTCTCACATAGTACAATATAATATAAACTGTAGTTCTATAACCTCTCACATAGTACAATATAATATAATATAAACTGTAGTTCTATAACCTCTCACATAGTCTAATATAATATAATATTACCTGTAGTTCTATATCCTCTCACATAGTCTAATATAATATAATATAAACTGTAGTTCTATATCCTCTCACATAGTCTAATATAATATAATATAATATAACCTGTAGTTCTATGTCCTCTCACATAGTACAATATAATATAAACTGTAGTTCTATATCCTCTCACATAGTACAATATAATATAAACTGTAGTTCTATAACCTCTCACATAGTACAATATAATATAATATAAACTGTAGTTCTATAACCTCTCACATAGTATAATATAATATAATATTACCTGTAGTTCTATATCCTCTCACATAGTCTAATATAATATAATATAACCTGTAGTTCTATGTCCTCTCACATAGTACAATATAATATAAACTGTAGTTCTATATCCTCTCACATAGTACAATATAATATAAACTGTAGTTCTATAACCTCTCACATAGTACAATATAATATAATATAGACTGTAGTTCTATAACCTCTCACATAGTACAATATAATATAAACTGTAGTTCTATATCCTCTCACATAGTACAATATAATATAAACTGTAGTTCTATATCCTCTCACATAGTACAATATAATATAAACTGTAGTTCTATAACCTCTCACATAGTACAATATAATATAATATAAACTGTAGTTCTATATCCTCTCACATAGTACAATATAATATAAACTGTAGTTCTATAACCTCTCACATAGTACAATATAATATAATATAAACTGTAGTTCTATAACCTCTCACATAGTATAATATAATATAATATTACCTTTAGTTCTATATCCTCTCACATAGTACAATATAATATAATATAAACTGTAGTTCTATATCCTCTCACATAGTATAATATAATATAATATAACCTGTAGTTCTATAACCTCTCACATAGTACAATATAATATAATATAACCTGTAGTTCTATATCCTCTCACATAGTCTAATATAATATAATATTACCTGTAGTTCTATATCCTCTCACATAGTCTAATATAATATAATATTACCTGTAGTTCTATATCCTCTCACATAGTCTAATATAATATAATATTACCTGTAGCTCTATAACCTCTCACATAGTACAATATAATATTACCTGTAGTTCTATAACCTCTCACATAGTACAATATAATATAATATAAACTGTAGTTCTATATCCTCACACATAGTACAATATAATATAATATAACCTGTAGTTCTATAACCTCTCACATAGTACAATATAATATAATATAACCTGTAGTTCTATAACCTCTCACATAGTATAATATAATATAATATTACCTGTAGTTCTATATCCTCTCACATAGTACAATATAATATAACCTGTAGTTCTATATCCTCTCACATAGTCTAATATAATATAATATAACCTGTAGTTCTATAACCTCTCACATAGTACAATATAATATAATATAACCTGTAGTTCTATATCCTCTCACATAGTACAATATAATATAATATAAACTGTAGTTCTATATCCTCTCACATAGTCTAATATAATATAATATTACCTGTAGTTCTATATCCTCTCACATAGTCTAATATAATATAATATTACCTGTAGCTCTATAACCTCTCACATAGTACAATATAATATTACCTGTAGTTCTATAACCTCTCACATAGTACAATATAATATAATATAACCTGTAGTTCTATATCCTCTCACATAGTCTAATATAATATAATACTACCTGTAGTTCTATATCCTCTCACATAGTGTAATATAATATAATATAATATAATATTACCTGTAGTTCTATATCCTCTCACATAGTCTAATATAATATAATATAACCTGTAGTTATATATCCTCTCACATAGTCTAATATAATATAATATTACCTGTAGTTCTATATCCTCTCACATAGTCTAATATAATATAATATCATATAATATTACCTGTAGTTATATATCCTCTACATAGTCTAATATAATATAATATAACCTGTAGTTCTATATCCTCTCACATAGTATAATATCATATAATATTACCTGTAGTTATATATCCTCTCACATAGTACAATATAATATAATCATTCTTTAACCTCTCACATAATATAATATAATATAATATTACCTGTAGTTCTATAACCTCTCACATAATATAATATAATATTATATTACCTGTAGTTCTATATCCTCTCACATAATATAATATAATATTACTTCCTGCAGAATGAAGAATTTCTTGCAGTAAAATGATACACCAAATGTAAATGTTGACAGGAGTGGAGAAATATGCTTCATTTCTTTCAGCATCTTGAGAGAATCGTTTCTTTTGGTTTCTTCGGATCCCTGTTAGCTCCATAAGAGAAGGAATGAGCGGTTAGGGACCAACTGCAAAGGTATTTACTTTATCAGCGTCATAAAAGCTCATACTATTTCAACCACATAAAATATGTTTCCAAGCCAAAGATACATCTTTTTAAAAACATGTTGGGCCATTTTAACAGCTTTTAATTGAATTAAAACCGGACAAACTGATGTCATTTAGAGAGGGAAAAAAATCATTTAACATGTGTATTTATTGCATTTGCTCCCCGGTCCCTAAAAGTCTTTGCTGCGAGAGAGAAGCAGAGATGACAGAGAAAAGAGAAATTATATCACTGATATCAACTAGATTGAAGCGTTCATTCTACCGATTTATAACAATATTCTGGTGAGCAAGGGTTAACCTAGTCTTCAAGGGCAACTACAAACGACAGAAGTGAAGTTGCAGGTATCTAATTATAGACAAGTTGACTAAGAAATAGATGACCAAAATATCGGAAAATTAGGCCTGTCTAAAACAATGGTTGCGTCACCTCTGACTGTACAGGGCGTTTTCTATATGTGCGTGTTTAGGGTCGGTAAGGGCTCCGATGTTCGCTTTATGAACTAACAGCTGACCCACACATCACTAACACACCATTGTGTGAGACCACCCACTGTGGCAGCGAGTAAGGAACGTCACGCCTGTGGAATCTGTCCCGTCTTGTTTAGTGTTTATGGCCAATCGCGGAATATGACGCTAACGAGGTACGGTTTACTGTTGTGAGTCTGGAGATCAGAAACAACCCTCCTGTTGAGTTGAAAGAGCCGCTGCTTCTGCAGTGTCTTTAGTGTGTGTGTGTGTGTGTGTGTGTGTGTGTGTGTGTGTGTGTGTGTGTGTGTGTGTGTGTGTGTGTGTGTGTGTGTGTGTGTGTGTGTGTGTGTGTGTGTGTGTGTGTGTGTGTGTGTGGATGTTCTTTCCTACTGCAGTACACTGAATGATGAGATCATATACTGTCTTCTCCGACTGCCTCTCTCTCCTCTGATCATATCTCACAGGCGTTAATAACACACACATGTTCACACACACACACACACACACACACACACACACACACACACACACACACACACACACACACACACACACACACACACACACACGCACGCACGCACTAATCACACCATGTGTTAGCAGCCTCACATGAACCACATGGGCCCACACTGTCGCCTTGGTAACTATTGTTGTGGAGATCAGAAAGA
>NC_088238.1:10200103-10202603 GCF_036934945.1 Oncorhynchus masou masou | reverse complement strand
TGGCTGGTTTAGAGAAACTGTCCTGGCTGGTTTAGAGAGGCTGTCCTGGCTGGTTTAGAGAAACTGTCCTGACTGGTTTAGAGAGGCTGTCCTGGCTGGTTTGGAGTGGCTGTCCTGGCTGGTTTAGAGAGGCTGTCCTGGCTGGTTTAGAGAGGCTGTCCTGGCTGGTTTGGAGTGGCTGTCCTGGCTGGTTTAGAGAAACTGTCCTGGCTGGTTTAGAGAAACTGTCCTGGCTGGTTTAGAGAGACTGTCCTGGCTGGTTTCGAGAGGTGCTAGACTCTACTGTACTGACCTACTGACCTCTATCATGATGTAATACTTCACTGTCTTTTCTTACTAACACAGGTTTACTGATAACTACTTTGTTGAGGAAAAATGGACTTACTATGACTGTGATATGTGGTGCAGCTGGTCGAGAGAATGCCAAGAGTGTACAAAGCTGTCATCAAGGCAAAGGGTGGCTACTTTGAAGAATCCAAAATACAAATTATATTTTGATAGGTTTTTACACTTTTTTGGTTACTACATGATTCCATATGTGTTATTTTGTAGTGTTCATGTCTTCACTATTATTCTTCAATGTAGAAAATAGTATCAAATAAAGAGAAACCCTGGAATGAGGAGGTCCAATGAGGAGGTCCAAACTTTTGACTGGTCCTGTAAATGTAATGGTGATTTACGTAACTCACTAGTCTGATGGCTGTTGATGTAACTGGAACAACAGGATGGAATGAATAGAGGAGATTCCATGGTGGTCATTCTAGAATGTTCCTGCTGATGAATGTCACAGTCCGTACTTTGGCTTTAGTGTTGCCGTGCCGATAAGGCTGCAGTTAAAATACCTGAATCACACATCTGTTTCTGTATCCAATCTTTCCTACAGCATCTCTTTCCCGGCTCTGACAATAGCTAGAGAAATAGGCAGACGGTTTGTATGGCATCGATTTGAACAGAAGTGAATGGTGTTTATGTCCTGTCCAGAGAGCAGCAGGGGCTGCTGGCTACAGCTAAACTAGCCTGAGGCAGGGATGGATGGCAACAACAAAACATTTGTTTACCTTCCTGTCTAAATACAAGCTTGTGTTCTGCAAGGAAAACTATTTGCTGACTTCTCTTGTGAATTACATCACTTGAATTCTCCCAATGCCAGGGAGGGATGGAGGGATGGAGGGATGGAGGGATGGAGGGATGGAATGATGGAGGGGTGGAATGATGGAGGGATGGAGGGATGGAATGATGGAGGGATGGAGGGATGGAATGATGGAAGGATGGAATGATGGAGGGATGGAATGATGGAGGGATGGAATGATGGAGGGATGGAGGGAAGGAATAATGGAGGGATGGAATGATGGAGGGATAGAATGATGGAGGGATGGAATGATGGAGGGATGGAATGATGGAGGGATAGAATGATGGAGGGACGGAATGATGGAGGGATGGAATGATGGAGGGATGGAATGATGGAGGGATGGAGGGATGGAATGATGGAGGGATGGAATGATGGAGGGATGGAGGGATGGAATGATGGAGGGATGGAGGGAGGGAATGATGGAGGGAAGGAGGGAATCGTTATTTTCTTTTGGTCTTTTTTTAGCTTGTTGCCTGTTGCACTTAGTTTCCATGGCAGTGCTGAATGTAAATGTTCTAATCCTGTTAAGGCTTATTGGTGCCATCACACCCTGCAGGAGGCAGATATACACACACACACACACACACACACACACACACACACACACACACACACACACACACACCCTGCAGGAGGTAGATATACACACACACACACACACACACACACACACACACACACACACACACACACACACACACACACACACACACACACACACACACACACACACACACACACACACACACACACACACACACACACATACACCCTGCAGGAGGTAGATATACACACACACACACACACACACACATACACCCTGCAGGAGGCAGATATATACACACACACACACACACACACACACACACACACACACACACACACACACACACACACACACATACACCCTGCAGGAGGCAGATATATACACACACACACACACACACACACACACACACACACACACACACACACACACACACACACACACACACACACACACACACACCCTGCAGGAGGCAGATATACACACACACACACATACACCCTGCAGGAGGCAGATATACACACACACACACACACACACACACACACACACACACACACACACACACACACACACACACACACACACACACACACACAGACACAGACACAGACACACACACACAGACACAGACACAGACACAGACTCACACACACACACACACACACACACACACACACACACACACACACACACACACACACACACACACACACACACACACACACACACACAGACACACACACACACACACACACACACACACACACACACACACACACACACACACACACACACGTAGAGACAGATATACACACACACAC
>NC_088238.1:10180103-10195103 GCF_036934945.1 Oncorhynchus masou masou | reverse complement strand
CTGTCCATGTTAGTCTGTATGTGTCTGTCCATGTTAGTCTACATGTGTCTGTCCATGTTAGTCTGTATGTGTCTGTCCATGTTAGTCTACATGTGTCTGTCCACGTTAGTCTATATTTGTCTGAATTTGTGTTTCAAAACCTCATGCATCCTGTATAAACTAGTGAAGGTGCCTCCTATATCCTATATAAACTAGTGAAGGTGCCTCCTATATCCTGTATAAACTAGTGAAGGTGTGTCCTATATCCTGTATAAACTAGTGAAGGTGCCTCCTATATCCTATATAAACTAGTGAAGGTGCCTCCTATATCCTGTATAAACTAGTGAAGGTGTGTCCTATATCCTGTATAAACTAGTGAAGGTGCCTCCTATATCCTATATAAACTAGTGAAGGTGCCTCCTATATCCTGTATAAACTAGTGAAGGTGCATCCTGTATCCTGTATAAACTAGTGAAGGTGCATCCTATATCCCTTATGAACTAGTGAAGGTGCATCCTGTATCCTGTATAAACTAGTGAAGGTGCCTCCTATATCCTATATAAACTAGTGAAGGTGCCTCCTATATCCTGTATAAACTAGTGAAGGTGCATCCTGTATCCTGTATAAACTAGTGAAGGTGCATCCTATATCCCTTATGAACTAGTGAAGGTGCATCCTGTATCCTGTATAAACTAGTGAAGGTGCCTCCTATATCCTATATAAACTAGTGAAGGTGCCTCCTATATCCTGTATAAACTAGTGAAGGTGCATCCTGTATCCTGTATAAACTAGTGAAGGTGCATCCTATATCCTGTATAAACTAGTGAAGGTGTCTCCTATATCCCTTATGAACTAGTGAAGGTGCATCCTGTATCCTGTATAAACTAGTGAAGGTGCCTCCTATATCCTGTATAAACTAGTGAAGGTGCCTCCTATATCCTGTATAAACTAGTGAAGGTGCATCCTGTATCCTGTATAAACTAGTGAAGGTGTCTCCTATATCCCTTATGAACTAGTGAAGGTGTCTCCTATATCCCTTATGAACTAGTGAAGGTGTCTCCTATATCCTGTATAAACTAGTGAAGGTGCATCCTGTATCCTGTATAAACTAGTGAAGGTGTCTCCTATATCCCTTATGAACTAGTGAAGGTGTCTCCTATATCCCTTATGAACTAGTGAAGGTGTCTCCTATATCCCTTATGAACTAGTGAAGGTGTCTCCTATATCCTGTATGAACTAGTGACGGTGTCTCCTATATCCTGTATGAACTAATGAAGGTGTCTCCTATATCCTGTATGAACTAGTGACGGTGTCTCCTATATCCTGTATGAACTAGTGACGGTGTCTCCTATATCCTGTATGAACTAATGAAGGTGTCTCCTATATCCTGTATGAACTAATGAAGGTGTCTCCTATATCCTGTATAAACTAGTGAAGGTGTCTCCTATATCCTGTATAAACTAGTGAAGGTGCATCCTGTATTCTGTATAAACTAGTGAAGGTGCATCCTGTATTCTACTCTATGTCTCTCCATGATAACTGCTGCTGTTTCTCTCCAGCAGCCATTTTGTATGATCCCCCTCAACCAACTAAACATCTAAAAACACCCTGACTGTTTGTCTTGGAGAAAGAGAGACAGAGAGACAGAAAAAGAGAAAAAGTGAGATTCCCGAGAGCGAGAGAGAGAGAGAGAGAGAGAGAGATTCCCAAAAGGGATAGAGAGAGAGAGAGAGAGAGAGAGATTCCCAAAAGGGAGATAGAGAGAGAGAAACAGAGAGGTTCCCAAAAGGGAGAGAGAGAAACAGAGAGAGAAACAGAGAGATTCCCAAAAGAGAGAGAGAGAGAAACAGAGAGAGAGAGAGAGAGAGAGAGAGAGAGAGAGAGAGAGAGAGAGAGGTGATCTGGTGCTTTTGTCCCCAACCAAGAAGGGTCTACAGCAGCACCTAGATATTCTGCTCAGAACATAAAATTCTTACTTGAATCTGTTATAGAACCCATTGCCCTTTGTGGTTGTGAGGTCTGGGATCCGCTCACCAATCAAGAATTCACAAAATGGGCCAAATGCCAAATTGAGACTCTGCACGCAGAATTTTGCAAAAACATCCTCCATGTTCAATGTAGAACAACCAACTAATAATAATAGAATATCTGCTAATTATCAAAATCCAGAAAAGAGACATTCAATTCTCCAACCACCTAAAAGGAAGCAATTCCCAAACCTTCCATAACAAAGCCATCACCTACAGAGAGATGAACCTGGAGAAGAGTCCCCTAAGCAAGCTCGTCCTGGGGCTCTGTTCACAAACACAGACACACCTCACAGAGCCCCAGAATGGTAACACAATTAGACCCAACCAAATCATGAGAAATCAAAAAGAGAATTACTTGATACTTTGGAAAGAATTAACAAAAAAACAGAGCAAACTAGAATGCCATTTGGCCCTAAACTGAGAGTACACAGTGGCAGAATACCTGACCAAACTTAAGAAAAGCTTTGACTATGTACAGACTCAGTGAGCATAGCCTTGCTATTGAGAAAGGCCGCCGTAGGCAGACATGGCTCTCAAGAGAAGACAGGCTATGTGCTCACTGCCCACAAAATGAGGTGGAAACTGAGCTGCACTTCCTAACCTCCTGCCAAATGTATGACCACATTAGAGATACATATTTCTCTCCCTTTTGTGAATTCTTGAGATTACACAGTTACAGAAGGAATACGAAAACTCCCATATCTACTGGGTGAAATACCACATTGTGCATCACAGCAGCAAGATTTGTGACCTGTTGCCACAAGAAAAGGGCAACCAGTGAAGAACAAACACCATCGTAAATACAACCTATATTTATGTTTATTTATTTTCCCTTTGGTACTTGAACTAATTGCACATCATTATAACACTGTACATAGCCAAAATATGACATTTGAAATGTGTCTATTCCTTTGAAACTTGAGTTATTTGACTTGCTTTAGCAATGTTAACATATGTTTTCCATGCCAATAAAACCCCTTGCATTAGAGAGAGAGAGAGAGAGAGAGAGAAAGAGCGAGAGAGAGAGAGAGAGAGAGAGAGACAGAGAGAGAGAGAGAGAGACTGAGAGAGAGAGAGAGAGAGACAGAGAGAGAGAGAGAGAGAGAGAGAGAGAGAGGGGGCAGAGAGCAGGACCATTCACTGAGACACTAAGAGGAAGGAGAAGGAAGGAGATCCACCTTGTGGATTGATGGACTCTTCCAACTGGACAGAATTCCACCTTGTGGATTGATGGACTAGTCCAAATGGACAGAATTCCACCTTGTGGATTGATGGACTCGTCCAACTGGACAGAATTCCACCTTGTGGATTGATGGACTAGTCCAACTGGACAGAATTCCACCTTGTGGATTGATGGACTAGTCCAACTGGACAGAATTCCACCTTGTGGATTGATGGACTAGTCCAACTGGACAGAATTCCACCTTGTGGATTGATGGACTCGTCCAACTGGACAGAATTCCACCTTGTGGATTGATGGACTCGTCCAACTGGACAGAATTCCACCTTGTGGATTGATGGACTCGTCCAACTGGACAGAATTCCACCTTGTGGATTGATGGACTCGTCCAACTGGACAGAATTCCACCTTGTGGATTAATGGACTAGTCCAACTGGACAGAATTCTCAGTCTTCCAGAATGATTCTGTTCCGGAGATGACATCCGTTTATCCACTGATACCCTCCATCCATCCGCACCTGTGTGTGTGTGTGTGTGTGTGTGTGTGTGTGTGTGTGTGTGTGTGTGTGTGTGTGTGTGTGTGTGTGTGTGTGTGTGTGTGTGTGTGTGTGTGTGTGCGTGTGCGTGCGTGTGTCTGTGTGTAAAGTCAACTTCGGAATGTCTGTGTTGGTGGTTGTATCACCTATGTCTATATTCTCACTGGACGGTGTGTGTGTGTGTGTGTGTGTGTGTGTGTGTGTGTGTGTGTGTGTGTGTGTGTGTGTGTGTGTGTGTGTGTGTGTGTGTGTGTGTGCGTGCGTGCGTGCGCGTGCGTGTGTGTGTGTGTGAGTGTGTGAGAGCCGGGATGATATTTTCACCAGGAGGGAGGTATTGTAGAGTGTGGAGTTTACATTGAGCTGTGTTTACTGAGACGTGGGTTAGCAGCAGAGTCACAAGACATCTATATGTGTCTGTCTCACTGCAGCCAGCATGGCGGAGGCTTTCAGAGGAGGCTTTTAGTGTGTGAACACTTTAGTGTTGGGTGTAAAGTCAACCTCTGCATGGCTGTTTTTGTGGTTGTATCACTTATGTCTATATGCTCACTGGACAGTGTGTGTGTGTGTGTGTGTGTGTGTGTGTGTGTGTGTGTGTGTGTGTGTGTGTGTGTGTGTGTGTGTGTGTGTGTGTGTGTGTGTGTGTGTGTGTGTGTGTGTGTGTGTGTGTGCGTGCGTGCGTGTGCTCCTGTTCACTCAGCTTTATAATGTTCAGTCCCCTGGAAAGACAAGGCCATCCTCTCTCTACCTCACCACCTCAGCAGTGTCCAGTCCAAACACTGTGTCCCTGGTCTTTCTCTGGTCTCGCCCCAGGCTCTGCTGACCCTGTCTGCCTGACTGCCATGTGGTTCTGTCATTTTTAGGGGTTGAGAGGAGAGGAGGGAGGACAGGGAGAGGAGAGAGGACAGGGAGAGGAGTGAGAGAAGAGAGAGGGCAGAGAGGAGAGAGATAGGAGAGAGGACAGGGAGTGGAGAGAGGACAGGGAGAGGAGTGAGAGAAGAGAGAGGGCAGAGAGGAGAGAGATAGGAGAGAGGACAGGGAGAGGAGTGAGAGAAGAGAGAGGGCAGAGAGGAGAGAGATAGGAGAGAGGACAGGGAGAGGAGTGAGAGAAGAGAGAGGGCAGAGAGGAGAGAGATAGGAGAGAGGACAGGGAGAGGAGAGAGGACAGGGAGAGGAGTGAGAGAAGAGAGATAGGAGAGAGGACAGGGAGAGGAGTGAGAGAAGAGAGAGGGCAGAGAGGAGAGAGATAGGAGAGAGGACAGGGAGAGGAGAGAGGACAGGGAGAGGAGTGAGAGAAGAGAGAGGGCAGAGAGGAGAGAGATAGGAGAGAGGACAGGGAGAGGAGTGAGAGAAGAGAGAGGGCAGAGAGGAGAGAGATAGGAGAGAGGACAGGGAGAGGAGAGAGAGAGGAGAGAGGACAGGGAGAGGAGAGAGGACAGGGAGAGGAGAGAGGACAGGGAGAGGAGAGAGATGGGAGAGAGGACAGGGAGAGGAGAGAGGACAGGGAGAGGAGAGAGGACAGGGAGAGGAGAGAGGACAGGGAGATGACGTTTGTAATGTCTTTATTCTTTTGGAACTTCTGTGAGTGTACGGTTTACTGTTCATATTCATTGTTTATTTCACTTTTGTTTATTATCTACTTCACTTGCTTTGGCAACGTTAACATATGTTTCCCATGCCAATAAAGCCCTTAAATTGAAATTGAATTTAATTGAGAGAGAGAAAGAAGAGAGGAGAAAGGAAAGAGGAGAGAGGAAAGAGGAGAGAGGAAAGATGGAGTGGAGGATGGATGGAGTGGAGGATGGATGGAGTAGAATGTAGGAGAGGAGAGAGAGATGGCCTGCTAGTGGTGAGGGTGGGGCAGGGTGGGGGTCTCCGTCCCAAATGGTATCCTCTTCCCTTTATAGTGCACTACTATCTACCATGTCCAATGGGGTATAGGGCTCTGGTCAACAGCTAGTGCACTATATAGGGAATAGGGTACCGTTTGTGAATTAGCTGGAGAGTCTTTAATTGGTTGGCAGTCACGGCCCATTAGCTGTGACACAGGCTGCTCCCATCTCCACGACAACGCTGACGGATGTCACCTAGCAGAGGGACCAACCACTGAGAGACATGACAGCCAGGGGGAGGGGGAAGAGAGAGAGAGACAGACAGAGAGAGAGAGAGAGACACAGAGAGACAGTAAGAGAGAGATAGACAGAGACACACACACACACACACATACACACACACACACACACACACACACGCATACACACACACACACACACACACACAAGCACAAACACAGCTATCATACACAGTCCACTTGATAATTTTCCACCATACACACTACTGATGTATTGACACAGTGCATTGGGAAAGTATTCAGACCCCTTGACTGTTCTCGCCTTTTGTTACGTTCTCAATCTACACACGATACCCCATAATTACAAAGCAAAAATGCATTTTTTGAAATTTTTGCAAATGTATAAAAAATTCTAACAGAAATGTAAAAAATATTCAGACCCTTTACTCAGTACTTTGTTGAAGCACCTTTGGCAGCGATTACAGCCTCAAGTCTTCTTGGGTATGAAGCTACAAGCTTGACACACCTGTACTTGGGGAGTTTCTCCCATTCTTCTCTGCAGATCCTCTCAAGCTCTGTCAGGTTGGATGGGGAGCATCGCTGCACAGCTATTTTCAGGTCTCTCCAGAGATGTTAGATCAGGTTCAAGTCCGGGCTCTGGCTGGGCCACTCAAGGACATTCAGAGCCTTGTCCCAAGCCACACCTGCATTGTCTTGGCTGTGTGCTTAGGGTCGTTGTCCTGTTGGAAGGTGAACCTTCACCCCAGTCTGAGGTCCTGAGCGCTCTGGAGTAGGTTTTCATCAAAGGATCTCTCTGTACTTTGCTCCGTTCATCTTTCTCTCGATCCGGACTAGTCTCCCAGTCACTGCCACTGAAAAACATCCCCACAGCATGATACTGCCACCACCATGCTTCACTGTAGGGATGGTGCCATGTTTCCTCCAGATGTGACGCTTGGCATTCAGGCCAAAGAGTTCAATCTTGGTTTCATCAAACCAGAAAATCTTGTTTCTCATGGTCTGAGAGTCCTTTAGGTTCCTTTGGCAAACTCCAAGTGTTTGGAGTTTTCGCTTTGTCATTGCAGGGTATTGTGGGTATATTGATGAGGAAAAACAAAATAATGGAATCCATTTTAGACTTAAGGCTGTAACGTAACACCATGTGTAAATAGGGAAGGGGTCTGAATACTTCCTGAATGCTCTGTAACATCTAGATGTGTCATCCAGGAGCTCAGGGAAGCTTCTCCCTGAAGGAAACAGACTCTCATATCCACTGTAACATCTAGATGTGTCATCCAGGAGCTCAGTGAAGCTTCTCCCTGAAGGAAACAGACTCTCATATCCACTGTAACATCTAGATGTGTCATCCAGGAGCTCAGTGAAGCTTCTCCCTGAAGGAAACAGAAACTCATATCCACTGCTGCTCTCCTGACTATTCACGAGTTGCACATTTTGTCACAACGTCACAATGTTTTGAACCTGCGTTGTAGGACTGATGCCCAGCTGAGCGTTCTACTCAATGCCGTCCCAATGGGTGCTCATTAAGATGTTTTTCCTCTTGTGCGTTACTTTGTCTTGGAAACACAGTGACGTTTTAAAAGGAGGCAAATAGTGAGGTGGACAAGCTTTTTGTCGTCATAGTGACGTCTCCAGATTGACTTTAGATGCAGTATAACTTTAGCTAGCTGGCTGAGATTGAAGGGAGATCACCAAAAATGGAGCTGGCTAACGTTAGCATCGCTTGCTATTTCTGACGAACTTCGCTAGCTCATGGCTACTCCGCCGTCTCTCTAAAGTAAACTTCACAACATCATAATGATGGAGAAGTTGTCTCCTACTAAATATTTGTCTACTGTTGCTATGCCATCGTATTTCCAGGCCACTGTAGCGTACATTTGATCAACCAGTCAATAGCCACCGTTCAGAAAGACTTGGCATTAAGCATCAGACAGACACCAATATACTGGGGCGTCTGTAGAACGGTGATAACCATGGCAACCGAGTGATGGAGGTGCACCTGCGAATAATAGAGTTAGATATATAGGGACGCATGAGCTACAGTATATGATAACCCAGCTGTATGATAACCCAGCTATAACATAACCCAGCTGTATGATAACCCAGCTGTATGATAACCCAGCTATAACATAACCCAGCTGCATGATAACCCAGCTGTATGATAACCCGGCTATAATATAACCCATCTGTATGATAACCCAGCTGTATGATAACCCAGCTATAATATAACCCAGCTGCATGATAACCCAGCTGTATGATAACCCGGCTATAATATAACCCATCTGTATGATAACCCAGCTGTATGATAACCCAGCTGTATGATAACCCAGCTATAACATAACCCAGCTGTATGATAACCCAGCTGTATGATAACCCAGCTATAATATAACCCAGCTGTATGATAACCCAGCTGTATGATAACCCAGCTGTATGATAACCCAGCTATAACATAACCCAGCTGTATGATAACCCAGCTGTATGATAACCCCGCTGTATGATAACCCAGCTGTATGATAACCCAGCTGTATGATAACCCAGCTATAATATAACCCAGCTGTGTGATAACCCAGCTATAATGTAACCCAGCTGTACTATAGGCCAGCTGTGTGATAACCCAGCTGTTATTAGATGGAAGGACTCTATTTCACTCATTAATTAACTGAATGTCTTGCATGCAATATTGTCGGCTCTATATCATTGACTTTGCATGTGTATTATGGGAGCAATCACATGGCCTGGGGTAGATGAACTCTTTATAATGTATTGCATACCCTGTAATGTATCGATTACACCAGTAAGACCCATTGACATTCACAGTCCTTTACTGCATGGATGAAGGTTAGAGCCGGCTGGTTGGGGCCCTGCAGCGTAGCTTAGAGCCGGCTGGTTGGGCCCCTGCAGCGTAGCTTAGAGCCGGCTGGTTGGGCCCCTGCAGCGTAGCTTAGAGCCGGCTGGTTGGGCCCCTGCAGCGTAGCTTAGAGCCGGCTGGTTGGGCCCCTGCAGCGTAGCTTAGAGCCGGCTGGTTGGGGCCCTGCACCGTAGCTTAGAGCCGGCTGGTTGTGCCCCTGCAGCGTAGCTTAGAGCCGGCGGGTTGGGCCCCTGCAGCGTAGCTTAGAGCCGGCTGGTTGGGGCCCTGCAGCGTAGCTTAGAGCCGGCGGGTTGGGCCCCTGCAGCGTAGCTTAGAGCCGGCGGGTTGGGCCCCTGCAGCTCCTCACTCTGCTTGAATAACAGATGTGAGACAGGTATTCTTGGTGATGCGTGTCACATTACACTGTTCAATTATAGATGAACCAGTATGACACATTTGGACTCGACACTGACTGGTCCCAAATGGCACCCTATTCCTTATATAGTGTCCTACATTTAACCTACTTTATATGGAATATGTGGGCCATTTAGGATGGAGCCTTGGTTGTTCTCCACCTGACCAGAAGTAGATTCTATTGGTAGTAGGCTCTCTCTCTCTCGCTCTTTCTCACCTGTACCCCCTCTCTCTCCTTCTCTCTCGCTCTCACCTATTCCCTCCCTCCCTCCATCCCTCCCTCCCCCTCTCTCCCTCCCACCTTCCCTCCATCTCTCCCTCCCCCTCTCCCTCCCCCCTCCCTCCCCCTCCCTCCCTCCCTCCCCCCCTCCCTCCCTCCCCTCCCTCCCTCCCTCCCTCCCCCTCTCTCCCTCCCTCCATCCCTCCCTCCCTCCCCCTCTCTCCCTCCCTCCCTCCCCGCCCCTCCCCCTCTCTCCCTCCCTCCCTCCCTCCCTCCCTATCTCTCCCTCCCCCTCCCTCCCCCTACCTCCACAATGATCAAATCAGCTGAAATGACTCACTCTTCAGACATCTCTTTGTGACTCAGACTGACATATGGAGAGAAAGAGAGAGGAGAGAGAAAGATATGGAGAGAGAGAGGTAGAAAGTGAGAGAGAGGTAGAAAGAGAGAGAGAGAGAGAGAGAGATGTGCTATACAAATGTATATATACCCAAATGTACTACACAACCACCAACAATACACCATTCAGATGTAGGCCTCTTTCAGATCTTTCTCAATAGTATGTGTGCATCCAAGAATGGGTATTACCAAGCTAGTGGGCCTCTCTCTCTGTCTCTGTCTCTCTGTCTCTCTGTCTCTCTGTCTCTCTCTGTCTCTCTGTCTCTCTGTCTCTCTCTGTCTCTCTGTCTCTCTGTCTCTCTGTCTCTCTGTCTCTCTGTCAATTCAATTCAATTCAAGGGGCTTTATTGGCATGGGAAACATGTGTTAACATTGCCAAAGCAAGTAAGGTAAACAATAAAAATTAACAGTAGACATCACACATACAGAAGTTTCAAAACAATAAAGACATTACAAATGTCATATTATATATATATATATACAGTGTTTTTACAATGTACAAATGGTAAAGGACACAAGATAAAATAAATAAGCATAGGTATGGGTTGTATTTACAATGGTGTTTGTTCTTCACTGGTTGCCCTTTTCTCGTGGCAACAGGTCAAAAATCTTGCTGCTCTGATGGCACACTGTGGATTTTCACCCAGTAGATATGGGAGTTTTTGAAAATTGGATTTGTTTTCGAATTCTTTGTGGATCTGTGTAATCTGAGGGAAATATGTCTCTCTAATATGGTCATACATTGGGCAGGAGGTTAGGAAGTGCAGCTCAGTTTCCACCTCATTTTGTGGGCAGTGAGCACATAACCTGTCTTCTCTTGAGAGCCATGTCTGCCTACGGCGGCCTTTCTCAATAGCAAGGCTATGCTCGCTGAGTCTGTACATAGTCAAAGCTTTCCTTAATTTTGGGCCAGTCACAGTGGTCAGGTATTCTGCCGCTGTGTACTCTCTGTGTAGGGCCAAATAGCATTCTAGTTTGCTCTGTTTTTTTGTTAATTCTTTCCAATGTGTCAATTAATTATCTTTTTGTTTTCTCATGATTTGGTTGGGTCTAATTGTGCTGCTGTCATGGGGCTCTGTAGGGTGTGTTTGTGAACAGAGCCCCAGGACCAGCTTGCTTAGGGGACTCTTCTCCAGGTTCATCTCTCTGTAGGTGATGGCTTTGGTGTGGAAGGTTTGGGAATCGCTTCCTTTTAGGTGGTTATAGAATTTAACAGCTCTTTTCTGGATTTTGATAATTAGTGGGTATCGGCCTAATTCTGTTCTGCATGCATTATTTGGTGTTCTACGTTGTACACAGAGGATATTTTTGCAGAATTCTGCGTGCCGAGTCTCAATTTGGTGTTTGTCCCATTTTGTGAAGTCTTGGTTGGTGAGCGGACCCCAGACCTCACAACCATAAAGGGCAATGGGCTCTATGGCTGATTCAAGTATTTTTAACCAAATCCTAATTGGTATGTTGAAATTTATGTTCCTTTTGATGGCATAGAATGCCCTTCTTGCCTTGTCTCTCAGATGGTTCACAGCTTTGTGGAAGTTACCTGTGGTGCTGATGTTTAGGCCAAGGTATGTATAGTTTTTTGTGTGCTCTAGGGCAACAGTGTCGAGATGGAATTTGTATTTGTGGTCCTGGTGACTGGACCTTTTTTGGAACACCATTATTTTGGTCTTACTGAGATTTACTGTCAGGGCCCAGGTCTGACAGAATCTGTGCATAAGATCTAGGTGCTGCTGTAGGCCCTCCTTGGTTGGTGACAGAAGCACCAGATCATCAGCAAACAGCAGACATTTGACTTCAGATTCTAGCAGGGGGAGGCCGGATGCTGCAGACTTTTCTAGTGCCCGCGCCAGTTCGTTGATATATATATGTTGAAGAGGGTGGGGTTTAAGCTGCATCCCTGTCTAACCCCACGACCCTGTGTGAAGAAATGTGTGTGTTTTTTGCCAATTTTAACCGCACACTTGTTGTTTGTGTACATGGATTTTATGATGTCGTATGTTTTATCCCCAACACCACTTTCCATCAGTCTCTCTGTCTCTCTGTCTCCCCATCTCTTTCTTTCTGTCTCTCTATCAATTCAATTCAAGGGCTTTATTGACATGGGAAACGTGTTTACATTGCCAAAGCAAGTGAGGTAGATAATATACAAAAGTGAAATAAACAATAAAAATGAACAGTAAACATTACACATACAGAAGTTTCAAAACAATAAAGACATTACAAATGTCATATTACGTATATATACAGTGTTGCAACGATGTACAAATGGTTAAGGGAACACAAGGGAAAATAAATCAGCATAAATCTGGGTTGTATTTACAATGTTTGTTCTTCACTGGTTCACTGGTTCTCTCTGTCTCTCTCTTGCTCTGTTTCTCTCTCTGTCTCTCTTTGTCTCTCTTTGTCTCTCTCTTTGTCTCTCTCTTTGTCTCTCTCTCTCTCTCTCTCTCTCTCTCTCTCTCTCTCTCTCTGTGTCTCTGTCTCCCGCTCTCTGTCTCTCTCTCTGTCTCTCTTTATCTCTCTCTCGCTCTCTCTCTCTGTCTCTCGCTCTGTCTCTCCCTCTCTCTCTCTCTCTCTCTCTGTCTCTCATTATCTCTCTCTCTCGCTCTCTCTCTCTTTCTCTCTCTCTCTTTCTCTCTCTCTCTCTCTCTCTCTCTCTCTCCCTCTCTCTCTCTCTCATAGACTACCGGTCTCTTTACTTTCAAGCATAGTTGGCTTTTGACTGAGCGATGTACAAAGGGTAGTGTAATATTTGTTTTACACTACCCTGTCAGAAAAGGAGAGACATGCCTTGCATGTAAGTAAGCATTATACTGTTAGTCTACACCTGTTGTTTATGAAGCATGTGAAGCAATAACATTTGATTTGATTTGCAATATGATTATGATTTAGGCCTATGTCATGAACGTAAACTAAATCTATATCAGGTGACGTGCTGCTACGTGATCTTCTTACCAACGGTAAATGCATTTCATCATTAGTTCTACGTTTCAACTGTTTTGTATTAGCCATAATTATTATTCCTGTGTATCAAAGAACTCTGTTTCCACCCAAAATAACAATATCTGCATGCAGTACCGTTGATGAACCACTAGGAGGTGTGCGTTCGCATGGTCTTCGATTAGCATGGAGGTACGCACACTTTCCCAACAAATTGAAAATACGAACCTTTTCGAAAAAACTGTCGGACTGAAGGTTTGTGGTCACGCGCCTTTGATAAACGAGGTCCTTCCTGGTGTGAATAAGATGGTTGTAGTGTGTGGAGACACCCTCAATAAACATGGAGTCCATTAGTGCTGAAACTATGGATCAGTCTATTAGTGCTGAAACGATAGACCAGTCTGTTAGAGCTGAAACTATGGACCAGTCTATTAGAGCTGAAACTATGGACCAGTCTATTAGTGCTGAAACTATGGACCAGTCTATTAGTGCTGAAACGATAGACCAGTCTGTTAGAGCTGAAACTATGGACCAGTCTGTTAGAGCTGAAACTATGGACCAGTCCATTAGAGCTGAAACTATGGACCAGTCTATTAGTGCTGAAACTATGGACCAGTCTATTAGAGCTGAAACTATAGATCAGTCTATTAGAGCTGAAACTATAGATCAGTCTATTAGAGCTGAAACTATAGATCAGTCTATTAGAGCTGAAACTATATGTCAGAAAGCTGTACCACAGAGATCTGTACCACAGAGAGCTGTACCACAGAGAGCTGTACCACTAGGCTGTACCACAGAGAGCTGTACCACTAGGCTGTAGACAGAGAGCTGTACCACTAGGCTGTAGACAGAGAGCTGGACCACAGAG
This sequence comes from Oncorhynchus masou masou, assembly GCF_036934945.1. Classification (NCBI taxonomy): domain Eukaryota; kingdom Metazoa; phylum Chordata; class Actinopteri; order Salmoniformes; family Salmonidae; genus Oncorhynchus; species Oncorhynchus masou. The sequence goes on along the minus strand of NC_088238.1, from coordinate 10,181,603 downwards.
AGCTGTACCACAGAGAGCTGTACCACTAGGCTGTAGACAGAGAGCTGTACCACAGAGAGCTCTACCACTAGGCCGTATACAGAGAGCTGTACCACTAGGATGTAGACAGAGAGCTGTACCACTAGGCTGTACCACAGAGAGCTCTACCACTAGGATGTATTCAGAGAGCTGTACCACAGAGAGCTGTACCACTAGGCTGTATTCACAGAGCTGTACCACTAGGCTGTATTCAGAGAGCTGTACCACTAGGATGTAGACAGAGAGCTGTACCACTAGGCTGTATTCAGAGAGCTGTACCACTAGGCTGTATTCAGAGAGCTGTACCACTAGGATGTATTCAGAGAGCTGTACCACTAGGCTGTATTCAGAGAGCTGTACCACTAGGATGTATTCAGAGAGCTGTACCACTAGGATGTAGACAGAGAGCTGTACCACTAGGATGTATTCAGAGAGCTGTACCACTAGGATGTATTCAGAGAGCTGTACCACTAGGCTGTATTCAGAGAGCTGTACCACTAGGCTGTATTCAGAGAGCTGTACCACAGAGAACTGTACCACTAGGACAGTCACTCCATCTGTGTAGCTGAAGGTTTTGGTTGTCAACCCCGCTGTGTAACTCTGGTGAGAGCTCTCTGCTAGTGAGAGAGTTGACACGACCTCTATCTCTCCCCACTGTCATCCTCTGTCTCCATCTGTTCAATAAAATCAGAAAATATATATTTTTAAAAAGAAGTGGTCTGTCTCCACCGACTGCATATAAAGGAGGGGAGAAGGAGGTAGAGTGAACGAGGGAAGGAGGTAGAGTGAACGAGGGAAGGAGGTGGAGTGAAGGAGGGAAGGAGGTAGAGTGAACGAGGGAAGGAGGTGGAGTGAACGAGGGAAAGAGGTAGAGTGAACGAGGGAAGGAGGTAGAGTGAACGAGGGAAAGAGGTAGAGTGAAGGAGGGAAGGAGGTAGAGTGAACGAGGGAAGGAGGTGGAGTGAACGAGGGAAAGAGGTAGAGTGAACGAGGGAAGGAGGTAGAGTGAACGAGGGAAGGACGTAGAGTGAACGCGGGAAGGAGGTAGAATGAACGAGGGAAGGAGGTAGAGTGAACGAGGGAAGGAGGTAGAGGGAACGAGGGAAGGAGGTAGCCACAGAGAGCTGTACCACCTCGTTCTGCCCCTGAACAGGCAGTTAACCCACTGTTCCTAGGCCGTCATTGAAAATAAGAATTTGTTCTTAACTGACTTGCCTAGTTAAATAAAGGTAAAATAAAAAAATAAAAAGGAGGTAGAGTGAACAAGGGGAGAAGGAGGTAGAGTGAACGAGGGAAGGAGGTAAAGTGAATGAGGGAAGGAGGTAGAGTGAACGAGGGAAGGAGGTAAAGTGAATGAGGGAAGGAGGTAGAGTGAACGAGGGGAGAAGGAGGTAGAGGGAACGAGGAGAGAAGGAGGTAGAGTGAACGAGGGAAGGAGGTAAAGTGAATGAGGGAAGGAGGTAGAGTGAATAAGGGGAGAAG
>NC_088238.1:10140103-10175103 GCF_036934945.1 Oncorhynchus masou masou | reverse complement strand
TGTAACACAATCACTGTCAGCTCATCTCGGCCCTGTAACGCATTCACTGTCAGCCCATCTTGGCCCTGTAGCACAATCACTGTCAGCTCATCTGGGCCCTGTAACACAATCACTGTCAGCTCATCTGGGCCCTGTAACAGAGTCACTGTCAGCTCATCTGGGCCCTGTAACGCATTCACTGTCAGATCATCTGGGCCCTGTAACACAATCACTGTCAGCTAATCTGGGCCCTGTAACACAATCACTGTCAGCTCATCTGGGCCCTGTAACACAATCACTGTCAGATCATCTGGGCCCTGTAACACAATCACTGTCAGCTCATCTGGGCCCTGTAACACAATCACTGTCAGATCATCTGGGCCCAGGTAGAGATGAGTAAATACAACTTGTGGAGTGAGGCACTGAAATAATGTGTTGTGCTGCAGTCAATGTAATTAGATGTTTCTCTGGAGTTAATCAAATTAAATGTTTAGCTCAAGTGAATTTATACCTGAATCATCTACAGGGAGAAAGGGAAGAGGGGATAGGTTGAGAGAGGGATGGATGGATGGATGGATGAATGAGCAGGGAGAGAGGGGTAGAGATAGGGATGGATGGAGGTGGAGAGAGAGGTAGAGAGACTGATGGAGGGAGGGGTGTATAGATGTATGAGCAGGGAGAGAGGGGTAGAGATAGGGATGGATGGAGGTGGAGAGAGAGAGGTAGAGAGACTGATGGAGGGAGGGGTGTATAGATGTATGAGCAGGGAGACAGGGTAGAGATAGGGATGGATGGAGGTGGAGAGAGAGAGGTAGAGAGACTGATGGAGGGAGGGGTGTATAGATGTATGAGCAGGGAGACAGGCTAGAGATAGGGATGGATGGGGTGGAGAGAGAGGTAGAGGTAGAGAGACTAATGGATGGATGGGTGTATAGATGTATGAGCAGGGAGACAGGGTAGAGATAGGGATGGATGGAGGTGGAGAGAGAGAGGTAGAGAGACTGATGGAGGGAGGGGTGTATAGATGTATGAGCAGGGAGACAGGGTAGAGATAGGGATGGATGGGGGTGGAGAGAGAGAGGTAGAGAGACTGATGGAGGGAGGGGTGTATAGATGTATGAGCAGGGAGAGAGGGGTAGAGATAGGGATGGATGGAGGTGGAGAGAGAGAGGTAGAGAGACTGATGGAGGGAGGGGTGTATAGATGTATGAGCAGGGAGAGAGGGGTAGAGATAGGGATGGATGGGGGTGGAGAGAGAGGTAGAGGTAGAGAGACTAATGGAGGGAGGGGTGTATTCTCCTGTGTGTGTTCGGCCCCCTACTTCTTCCTTGGTCACTTAGTGAGTGATGGTTTTCTGGGCAGGACCACTGGGGATTTTGCTATGGGCCATCTTTAACTACCTGCTCTGCCATAGTATGGAGGCCAGGGACTGTAGGTGTCCATGTTTATGGGATGTGATGGAGGCCAGGTACTGTAGGTGTCCATGTTTATGGGATGTGATGGAGGTCAGGGACTGTAGGTGTCCATGTTTATGGGCTGTGATGGAGGCCAGGGACTGTAGGTGTCCATGTTTATGGGATGTGATGGAGGTCAGGGACTGTAGGTGTCCATGTTTATGGGATGTGATGGAGGCCAGGGACTGTAGGTGTCCATGTTTATGGGATGTGATGGAGGCCAGGGACTGTAGGTGTCCATGTTTATGGGATGTGATGGAGGCCAGGGACTGTAGGTGTCCATGTTTATGGGATGTGATGGAGGCCAGGGACTGTAGGTGTCCATGTTTATGGGATGTGATGGAGGTCAGGGACTGTAGGTGTCCATGTTTATGGGATGTGATGGAGGCCAGGGACTGTAGGTGTCCATGTTTATGGGATGTGATGGAGGTCAGGGACTGTAGGTGTCCATGTTTATGGGATGTGATGGAGGACAGGGACTGTAGGTGTCCATGTTTATGGGATGTGATGGAGGACAGGTACTGTAGGTGTCCATGTTTATGGGCTTTGATGGAGGTCAGGGACTGTAGGTGTCCATGTTTATGGGATGTGATGGAGGTCAGGGACTGTAGGTGTCCATGTTTATGGGATGTGATGGAGGCCAGGGACTGTAAGTTTCCATGTTTAAAAATCCCACAACAGTGACAACTCTCTCTCAGTACAGTTGACTTCTGCTATTTTCAAGATGGCTACAGATATTCACAATTTTCAAGATGGCTACACGCTGTCATATATGGCCGCCTCAAAGGCTGATTTAACTTAATGTCTATGGTGGTAGAGAACTGGCTTTGAATGTGTCCCATTTGTCTGTGTATGTAATGAGAGGGGAATGTCATTAGTATGAGACACGAGGAAACTGTGGCGACATGCGTGTGTGCCAACCCAGAGAGAGGAATCATGGGAGCTCATTATCACTAATATGATGTCTGTTACAATTCCCCATGACAGCTACCACATGTAAGGATACACACACACACACACACACACACACACACACACTCACCACCACCACCACCACACCACTCACTCACCACTCACTCACTCACTCACTCACTCACCACTCACTCACTCACCACACTCTCTCTCTCTCTCTCTCTCTCTCTCTCTGTCTCTCTCTCTCTGTCTCTCTCTCTCTGTCTCTCCCTCTCTCTCTCTCTCTCACACTCTCTCACACTCTCTCTCACACATACATGGACACACATGGACACACATACACACACACACACATAATGAAAATCTTATCAGACTGCTGAATTGGTGTGTGTGTGTGTGTGTGTGTGTACATTGAGATACAGTGGTTAAAGCCTGTAGAGAGAGATCAAGTCCAGTGTATCAGTGTAGATAGGGTCTGGCTCCCAAATGGCACCCGTTCCCTTTATAGTGCACTAAGGCCAATAGGAGTGCAAACGTAGTGCACTATAAAAGGGATTAGGGTGCCATTTGGGATCAGAGTCTAACTGTATTCTGACTGGGTGAATACTCTGTGAGGTTGTGGCTCTACAGGTGGAATCAGAGTCTAACTGTATTCTGACTGGGTGAATATTCTGTGAGGTTGTGGCTCTACAGGTGGAATCAGAGTCTAACTGTATTCTGACTGGGTGAATACTCTGTGAGGTTGTGGCTCTACAGGTGGGATCAGAGTCTAACTGTATTCTGACTGGGTGAATACTCTGTGAGGTTGTGGCTCTACAGGTAGAATCAGAGTCTAACTGTATTCTGACTGGGTGAATACTCTGTGAGGTTGTGGCTCTACAGGTGGGATCAGAGTCTAACTGTATTCTGACTGGGTGAATACTCTGTGAGGTTGTGGCTCTACAGGTAGAATCAGAGTCTAACTGTATTCTGACTGGGTGAATACTCTGTGAGGTTGTGGCTCTACAGGTGGAATCAGAGTCTGACTGTATTCTGACTGGGTGAATACTCTGTGAGGTTGTGGCTCTACAGGTGGAATCTTGAATGGCATTTTAGAATTTGGAACATTGTCCTGTCTACTGTGTTCTGCTTGGTAGCACACAGATGGAGTTAGCTAGTGCAATCTCTCAGGAGTAGGTTTCTCTTTCACTCTCTCGCTCTCTCTCTCTCTCTCTCTCTCTCTCTCACACACACACACACACACACACACACACACACACACACACACACACACACACACACACACACACACACACACACACACACACACACACACACACACACACACACACACACACAGAGAGAGAGAGAGACACACACAGAGACACACACACACACACTGTATTTGGAAGAGAAATTAAGGTGTGAGTGATGGAGGGATCCCGTTAAAGGACAAAGAGAGAAAAGGGGGAGTGTTTGATGGGAAAAGAGAGGACTCTGCCAATCAAATCTGTTACTTTCTTCTTCCTGTAAATTCTCCTTAATTCTCAGCTGGTCATGAGTGTCTTCCTGAGAAAAGCCTCGTCAAGACGTGAAGGTGTCTAGTGTAGGGTGGGTGAGGGCTAGCGCTAGATGTCTAGTGTAGGGTGGGTGAGGGCTAGCGCTAGGTGTCTAGTGTAGGGTGGGTGAGGGCTAGCGCTAGGTGTCTAGTGTAGGGTGGGTGAGGGCTAGCGCTAGGTGTCTAGTGTAGGGTGGGTGAGGGCTAGCGCTAGATGTCTAGTGTAGGGTGGGTGAGGGCTAGCGCTAGGTGTCTAGTGTAGGGTGGGTGAGGGCTAGCGCTAGCTGTCTAGTGTAGGGTGGGTGAGGGCTAGCGCTGGCTGTCTAGTGTAAGGTGGGTGAGGGCTAGCGCTAGCTGTCTAGTGTAGGGTGGGTGAGGGCTAGCGCTAGCTGTCTATTGTAGGGTGGGTGAGGGCTAGCGCTATCTGTCTAGTGTAGGGTGGGTGAGGGCTAGCGCTAGATGTCTAGTGTAGGGTGGGTGAGGGCTAGCGCTAGCTGTCTAGTGTAGGGTGGGTGAGGGCTAGCGCTAGCTGTCTAGTGTAGGGTGGGTGAGGGCTAGCGCTAGCTGTCTAGTGTAGGGTGGGTGAGGGCTAGCGCTAGCTGTCTAGTGTAGGGTGGGTGAGGGCTAGCGCTAGCTGTCTAGTGTAGGGTGGGTGAGGGCTAGCGCTAGCTGTCTAGTGTAGGGTGGGTGAGGGCTAGCGCTAGCTGTCTAGTGTAGGGTGGGTGAAGGCTAGCGCCAGCTGTCTAGTGTAAGGTGGGTGAAGGCTAGCGCTAGCTTATTCGTTTTGTCTGCTTGTGTTGCTGATATGAAGTGTTTTCAAATCATCTATCAAACTAAATGTTTTAAAAGAAACATCTCAATGAATTTTGAAGGAAATGCATATTTCGACTAGCCATGGGACTCGTTTGATTCCCTGCAAATGAAGTGCAATCAGATCAAGAGAAGAGAAAAAATACTTAAATGCAATATGTATTCAGCTCCATTTTGTGAGAATTCATTTGGCAGACCGTCATGGATGTTTATCTTGACAGAGACATACAGCATTTACCAGAATGCTCTTCTGTTCTGATTGGTTCCTAATGAACAGTCCCTGTGTAATGGGGTCTAAAAGACGACAAAGTCTCATCTCATCCATCTCTTGGCTCTCTTAAAAATGACACAATGTAATCATATAATACATTATAATACATGTAATAATATAATACATGTAATAATATAATACATTATAATACATGTAATAATATAATACATGTAATAATATAATACATTATAATACATGTAATAATATAATACATTATAATACATGTAATAATATAATACATTATAATACATGTAATAATAAATACATGTAATAATATAATACATTATAATACATGTAATAATATAATACATTATAATACATGTAATAATATAATACATTATAATGCATGTAATAATATAATACATGATAATACATGTAATAATATAATACATTATAGTACATGTAATAATATAATACATGATAATACATGTAATAATATAATACATTATAATACATGTAATAATATAATACATTATAATACATGTAATAATATAATACATTATATATAATACATGTAATATTATAATACATTATAAAATAATATAATACATTATAATACATGTAATATTATAATACATTATAATACATGTCATAATATAATACATTATAATACATGTAATAATATAATACACTATAATACATGTAATAATATAATACACTATAATACATGTAATAATATAATACATTATAATACATGTAATAATATAATACATTATAATACATGTAATAATATAATACATTATAATACATGTAATAATATAATACATTATAATACATGTAATAATATAATACATTATAATACATGTAATAATATAATACATTATAGTACATGTAATAATATAATACATTATAATACATGTAATAAAATAATACATTATAATACATGTAATAATATAATACATTATAATACATGTAATAATATAATACATTATAGTACATCTAATAATATAATACATGTAATAATATAATACATGTAATAATTTAATACATTTTTCAATATCTGACAGATAAGTCATGGCTCTTTCTGTTTATTAGGTGGTTAAAACGTGCCGGGGGTTCGGTGAGGCTTAAAGATGAGTCCCTGTATGGCTTAGAAACATCTGACAGTTGTTACAAGAAGCTAAATAGTGTTTCTAACGCTTCTAAAGGGGATATGACGGGTGTGTGGGTTGTGTGGTGTATTAGTGTAGGATCCGCTAGGTAACAGACAAACAACAGGTTGGCTCATCACCTCCTGATCTGACAAGGAGAGGCTTTTCATCCTAATGGTGTTATTGGGTACTTAGTAGCAGACGGATGGAGTACACATGAATCTGTGATGGGGTACACATGAATCTGTGATGTGGTACACATGAATCTGTGATGGGGTACACATGAATCTGTGATGGGGTACACATGAATCTGTGATGGGGTACACATGAATCTGTGATGTGGTACACATGAATCTGTGATGTGGTCCACATGAAACTGTGATGGGGTACACATGAATCTGTGATGGGGTACACATGAATCTGTGATGTGGTACACATGAATCTGTGATGTAATACATAAATCTGTGATGTAATACACGATGCTGTCAGTTTAGTAATGATAATACTGAGATTATATCAGCTCAACAAAGATAAACAACTGGCCCAGTGTATGACACATAAATATACATTACAAGATAGATGCTACATGATAAATGCTTTCAGACACGAACACACTCCCTCCTTCCCTCCCTCCCTCCCTCCCTCCCTCTCTCCCTCCCTCCTCCCTCCTCCCTCCCTCCCTCCCCTCCCTCCCTCCCTCCCTCCCTCTCACACACACTGAGTGTGTCTGTAAATATGCTGGGTTAAATAGTGATACATTACAGTATGATCTGAGGGGGCCCAACTCCCTCCTCCTCCTCTCCCTCCCTCCTCCTCCCTCCCCTCCCTCCCTCCCTCCCTCCCTCCCTCCCTCCCTCCCTCCCTCCTCCCTCCCTCCCTCCCTCCCTCCCTCCCTCCCTCCCTCCCTCCTCCCCCTCCCTCCCTCCCTCCCTCCCCCTCCCTCCCTTCCTCCCTGCCGCATGCTTCTGCTGGCAGTTAGTTTCCACGGCAACCCGGCCCATCTTGGTCTCTATGGAAACGTCTGGAGAGCACCCAACATTACTGTAGTAAGTTTGATTTAAAAAAAAAGTGTTGTTGATTGCTCTAACTTAGCTTGTTTGGACTCACTGGGGGAGGGGAGGGGGGGCATGTCAATCAAACTGAACTTGATTGGTGGTTGGCTGTTTTCACCAGGTGTGCCCTGGGATGTGTTGTGTTGATGTTGTTTCTGTATTCGTGTGGAGCATCTGTACAGCATAGCAATCTGTAAGCATGTCCTGACTACTGTGGAGCATCTGTACAGCATAGCAACTTCCTCCCAAGCTTTCTGGCCAAGTCCTGACCATCTGACCAGCTTGACCATGTCAGTAGAGCATCCTTCATTCATACCATGCCCAGGACCATAGAGAGGGTTATCTTCCTTCCCTCCCTTCAATCCTCTTCACCTCTCCCTCTCTTTCTCCTTTAAGTTTGTTTGAGAGAGGAGAAGGCAAAGAGTCTCACAGGAAGAACCAGTAAAAATAGAGAGAGATACGCAGGAGGAGGAAGAGAGGAGGAGGAAGAGAGGAGGAGGGAAGGAAAGGAGGAGGGAAGGAGATGAGGAGGGAAGGAGAAGAGGAGGTTGAGAGGATGAGGGAAGGAAAGGAGGAGGGAAGGAGAGGAGGAAGGAGAGGAGGAGGAAGGAAGAAGGAGAGGAGGAGGGAAGGAGAGGGGAGGGAAGGAGAGGAGGATGGAAGGAGAGGAGGAGGAAGGAGAGGAGGATGGAAGGAAGGAGAGGGGGTGGAAGAGAGAAGGAGGGCAGCTGTTTTGAAAATACATTATTACAATGTGGACAGAAATGTGGATAGAGAGAGATACGCAGGAGGAGGAGAGGAGGAGGGAAGGAGAGGAGGAGGGAAGGAGAGGAGGAGAAAGAGAGGATGAGGGACGGAGAGGAGGAGGGAAGGAGAGGAGGGAGAGGGAGGGAAGGAGAGGAGGAGTGAAGTAGAGGAGGGAGAGAGGAGGGGGAAGGAGAGGAGGAGGAAGAGAGGATGAGGGACGGAGAGGAGGAGGGAAGGAGAGGAGGGAGAGGAGGAGGGAAGGAGAGGAGGAGGAGGGAGAGGGGAGAGGGAGGAGGGGAAGGAGAGGAGGAGGAAGGAGAGAGGGAGGGAGGAGGGAAGGGGAGAGGGAAGGGGAGGAGGAGAAGGAGAGGGAGGAGGGAAGGAAAGGAGGAGGGAAGGAGAGGGAGGAGGGAAGGAGAGGAGGGGGAAGGAGAGGAGAGGAGAAGGAGAGGGATGGAGAGGAGGGAAGGAGGGGGAGGGAAGGAGAGGGAGGAGGGAAGGAGAGGAGGAGGGAAGGAGAGGAAGAGGGAAGGAAAGGAGGAGGGAAGGAGAGGAGGTGGGAAGGAGAGGAGGTGGGAAGGAGAGGAGGAGGGAAGAAGAGGAAGAGGGAAGGAGAGGGGGAAGAGGAGAGGAGGATGGAAGGAGGAAGGAGAGGAGGAGGAAGGAGAGGAGGAAGAAGGAAGAAGGTAGAGGAGGAGGAAGGAAGAAGGAGAGGAGGATGGAAGGAGAGGAGGAGGAAGGAGAGGAGGAAGAAAGGAGAGGAGGAGGGAAGGAGAGGGGAGGGAAGGGAGAGGAGAATGGAAGGAGAGGAGGAGGAAGGAGAGGAGGATGGAAGGAAGGAGAGGGGGTGGAAGAGAGGAGGAGGGGAGCTGTTTTGGAAATACATTATTACAATGTGGACAGAAATGTGGATGCATAGAGTATGTACATAGAGCGAGAGAGAGAGAGAGAGAGAGAGAGAGAGAGAGAGAGAGAGAGAGAGAGAGAGAACTCTCCTCTCCTCCATTCATATATTCAACCTGTTGTCAGAAGAGGTTAAGACTGTCTGACATTGTGACATTGCATCAGGTACTGATGTTCCTGTCTGGCTGAACATACAGTATACATTATACTAAATATAAACCATATTATGTGGCAGTAGGGTGAGTCTGTCATCTGGTCCAGGGTCACAGATTACAGCGTTTCTGTTGTTATGGCAACTTTCTATGTGGCAGTAGGTTGAGATCATGTTGTGTCGGGTTTCTCCTGTCAAGGTCCAGGGGCAACAGATTACGGTGTTTCTGCCGTTGTCAGGAGCAACAGATTACGGTGTTTCTGCCGTTGTCAGGAGCAACAGATTACGGTGTTTCTGCCGTTGTCAGGGGCAACAGATTACGGTGTTTCTGCCGTTGTCAGGGGCAACAGATTATGACGTTTGTCTGTCAGGGGCAACAGATTACGGTGTTTCTGTCATTGTCAGGGGCAACAGATTATGGTGTTTCTGTCATTGTCAGGGGCAACAGATTATGGTGTTTCTGTCATTGTCAGGGGCAACAGATTATGACGTGTTTCTGTCGTTTCTGTCATTGTCAGGGGCAACAGATTATGGTGTTTCTGTCATTGTCAGGGGCAACAGATTATGGTGTTTCTGTCGGTGCCAGGGGCAACAGATTATGGTGTTTCTGTCGGTGTCAGGGGCAACAGATTATGATGTTTCTGTCATTGTCAGGGGCAACAGATTATGACGTTTCTGTCATTGTCAGGGGCAACAGATTATGGTGTTTCTGTCATTGTCAGGGGCAACAGATTATGGTGTTTCTGTCGGTGCCAGGGGCAACAGATTATGGTGATTCTGTCGGTGTCTTATGGTGTTTCTGTCGGTGTCAGGGGCAACAGATTATGATGTTTCTGTCGTTGTCAGGGGCAACAGATTATGTTGTTTCTGTCGTTGTCAGGGGCAACAGATTATTAGTCAGAGATCAGCACTCACCTCTCCTCTCCCTTTGTACAAACAGCTGATACAGCAGACTATCTGCATTGACCCTCCTATTTTATTGATATTTTTGCACTGACTCTATGCACACACACACACACACACACACACAGATAGATAGATAGATAGATAGATAGATAGATAGATAGATAGATAGATAGATAGATAGATAGGTAGATAGGTTGGTAGGTAGGTAGGTAGGTAGGTAGGTAGGTAGGTAGGTAGGTAGGTAGGTAGGTAGGTAGGTAGGTAGGTAGGTAGGTAGGTAGGTAGGTAGGTAGGTAGGTAGGTAGGTAGGTAGGTAGATAGATAGATAGATAGATAGATAGATAGATAGATAGATAGATAGATAGATAGATAGATAGATAGATACCCCCACACACACACACACACACACAGATACCCCTACAGACACACACACACAAACAGACAGATAGACAGATACAAACACACACAAACAGACACACACAGACAGATACACACAGACACACACACATACACACACAAACACACAAACACACAGACACACACATCCTCCATCCATTCTCCTAAATTCCAGTCGTCTCCAAGCGGTTATGTGTTAATCCTGTTGTCCTGAGAGAATAGACATGGAAGGTTGGTGCTGGGCGCTGGTGTTGTCCTGAGAGAATAGACATGGAAGGTTGGTGCTGGGTGCTGATGTTGTCCTGAGAGAATAGACATGGAAGGTTGGTGCTGGGGGCTGGTGTTGTCCTGAGAGAATAGACATGGAAGGTTGGTGCTGGGGGCTGGTGTTGTCCTGAGAGAATAGACATGGAAGGTTGGTGCTGGGGGCTGGTGTTGTCCTGAGAGAATAGACATGGAAGGTTGGTGCTGGGCGCTGGTGTTGTCCTGAGAGAATAGACATGGAAGGTTGGTGCTGGGTGCTGATGTTGTCCTGAGAGAATAGACATGGAAGGTTGGTGCTGGGGGCTGGTGTTGTCCTGAGAGAATAGACATGGAAGGTTGGTGCTGGGGGCTGGTGTTGTCCTGAGAGAATAGACATGGAAGGTTGGTGCTGGGGGCTGGTGTTGTCCTGAGAGAATAGACATGGAAGGTTGGTGCTGGGGGCTGATGTTGTCCTGAGAGAATAGACATGGAAGGTTGGTGCTGGGTGCTGATGTTGTCCTGAGAGAATAGACATGGAAGGTTGGTGCTGGGGGCTGGTGTTGTCCTGAGAGAATAGACATGGAAGGTTGGTGCTGGGGGCTGGTGTTGTCCTGAGAGAATAGACATGGAAGGTTGGTGCTGGGGGCTGGTGTTGTCCTGAGAGAATAGACATGGAAGGTTGGTGCTGGGGGCTGATGTTGTCCTGAGAGAATAGACATGGAAGGTTGGTGCTGGGTGCTGATGTTGTCCTGAGAGAATAGACATGGAAGGTTGGTGCTGGGGCTGATGTTGTCCTGAGAGAATAGACATGGAAGGTTGGTGCTGGGGGCTGGTGTTGTCCTGAGAGAATAGACATGGAAGGTTGGTGCTGGGGGCTGGTGTTGTCCTGAGAGAATAGACATGGAAGGTTGGTGCTGGGGGCTGGTGTTGTCCTGAGAGAATAGACATGGAAGGTTGGTGCTGGGGGCTGATGTTGTCCTGAGAGAATAGACATGGAAGGTTGGTGCTGGGGGCTGATGTTGTCCTGAGAGAATAGACATGGAAGGTTGGTGCTGGGGGCTGATGTTGTCCTGAGAGAATAGACATGGAAGGTTGGTGCTGGGGGCTGGTGTTGTCCTGAGAGAATAGACATGGAAGGTTGGTGCTGGGGGCTGATGTTGTCCTGAGAGAATAGACATGGAAGGTTGGTGCTGGGGGCTGATGTTGTCCTGAGAGAATAGACATGGAAGGTTGGTGCTGGGGGCTGATGTTGTCCTGAGAGAATAGACATGGAAGGTTGGTGCTGGGGGCTGATGTTGTCCTGAGAGAATAGACATGGAAGGTTGGTGCTGATGTTGTCCTGAGAGAATAGACATGGAAGGTTGGTGCTGATGTTGTCCTGAGAGAATAGACATGGAAGGTTGGTGCTGGGGGCTGATGTTGTCCTGAGAGAATAGACATGGAAGGTTGGTGCTGGGGGCTGGTGTTGTCCTGAGAGAATAGACATGGAAGGTTGGTGCTGGGGGCTGGTGTTGTCCTGAGAGAATAGACATGGAAGGTTGGTGCTGGGGGCTGGTGTTGTCCTGAGAGAATAGACATGGAAGGTTGGTGCTGATGTTGTCCTGAGAGAATAGACATGGAAGGTTGGTGCTGATGTTGTCCTGAGAGAATAGACATGGAAGGTTGGTGCTGGGGGCTGATGTTGTCCTGAGAGAATAGACATGGAAGGTTGGTGCTGATGTTGTCCTGAGAGAATAGACATGGAAGGTTGGTGCTGGGGGCTGATGTTGTCCTGAGAGAATAGACATGGAAGGTTGGTGCTGGGGGCTGATGTTGTCCTGAGAGAATAGACATGGAAGGTTGGTGCTGGGGGCTGGTGTTGTCCTGAGAGAATAGACATGGAAGGTTGGTGCTGGGTGCTGATGTTATCCTGAGAGAATAGACATGGAAGGTTGGTGCTGGGGGCTGCTGTTGTCCTGAGAGAATAGACATGGAAGGTTGGTGCTGGGGGCTGATGTTGTCCTGAGAGAATAGACATGGAAGGTTGGTGCTGGGGGCTGCTGTTGTCCTGAGAGAATAGACATGGAAGGTTGGTGCTGGGGGCTGCTGTTGTCCTGAGAGAATAGACATGGAAGGTTGGTGCTGGGGGCTGATGTTGTCCTGAGAGAATAGACATGGAAGGTTGGTGCTGGGGGCTGATGTTGTCCTGAGAGAATAGACATGGAAGGTTGGTGCTGGGGGCTGATGTTGTCCTGAGAGAATAGACATGGAAGGTTGGTGCTGGGGGCTGGTGTTGTCCTGAGAGAATAGACATGGAAGGTTGGTGCTGGGGGCTGGTGTTGTCCTGAGAGAATAGACATGGAAGGTTGGTGCTGGGGGCTGATGTTGTCCTGAGAGAATAGACATGGAAGGTTGGTGCTGGGGGCTGGTGTTGTCCTGAGAGAATAGACATGGAAGGTTGGTGCTGGGGGCTGATGTTGTCCTGAGAGAATAGACATGGAAGGTTGGTGCTGATGTTGTCCTGAGAGAATAGACATGGAAGGTTGGTGCTGGGGGCTGATGTTGTCCTGAGAGAATAGACATGGAAGGTTGGTGCTGGGGGCTGGTGTTGTCCTGAGAGAATAGACATGGAAGGTTGGTGCTGGGGGCTGATGTTGTCCTGAGAGAATAGACATGGAAGGTTGGTGCTGGGGGCTGATGTTGTCCTGAGAGAATAGACATGGAAGGTTGGTGCTGGGGGCTGATGTTGTCCTGAGAGAATAGACATGGAAGGTTGGTGCTGGGGGCTGGTGTTGTCCTGAGAGAATAGACATGGAAGGTTGGTGCTGGGGGCTGATGTTGTCCTGAGAGAATAGACATGGAAGGTTGGTGCTGATGTTGTCCTGAGAGAATAGACATGGAAGGTTGGTGCTGGGGGCTGATGTTGTCCTGAGAGAATAGACATGGAAGGTTGGTGCTGGGGGCTGGTGTTGTCCTGAGAGAATAGACATGGAAGGTTGGTGCTGGGGGCTGATGTTGTCCTGAGAGAATAGACATGGAAGGTTGGTGCTGGGGCTGATGTTGTCCTGAGAGAATAGACATGGAAGGTTGGTGCTGGGTGCTGATGTTGTCCTGAGAGAATAGACATGGAAGGTTGGTGCTGGGGGCTGATGTTGTCCTGAGAGAATAGACATGGAAGGTTGGTGCTGGGGGCTGGTGTTGTCCTGAGAGAATAGACATGGAAGGTTGGTGCTGGGGGCTGATGTTGTCCTGAGAGAATAGACATGGAAGGTTGGTGCTGGGGGCTGGTGTTGTCCTGAGAGAATAGACATGGAAGGTTGGTGCTGGGGGCTGATGTTGTCCTGAGAGAATAGACATGGAAGGTTGGTGCTGGGGGCTGGTGTTGTCCTGAGAGAATAGACATGGAAGGTTGGTGCTGGGGGCTGGTGTTGTCCTGAGAGAATAGACATGGAAGGTTGGTGCTGGGGGCTGATGTTGTCCTGAGAGAATAGACATGGAAGGTTGGTGCTGGGGGCTGGTGTTGTCCTGAGAGAATAGACATGGAAGGTTGGTGCTGGGGGCTGGTGTTGTCCTGAGAGAATAGACATGGAAGGTTGGTGCTGGGGGCTGATGTTGTCCTGTTTCACATGTACACGTGTGCATTGTATGTGTAAATTGTGTTTTTTGCATATCCACTCTGCTCCTGACACCCTCGGAGAGAGGGGTCACGGACAGACTTAGCGGTAGCTGGCACCACTCTGCTCCTGACACCCTCGGAGAGAGGGGTCACGGACAGGCTTGTGTTAGCGGTAGCTGGCACCACTCTGCTTCTGACACCCTCGGACAGAAGGGTCACGGACAGGCTTGTGTTAGCGGTAGCTGGCAGCACGATGCGTCAGATAGCCTAGTGGTTAGAGCGTTGGGCCAGTACCTGAAAGGCTGCTGGATCGAATCCCCGAGCTGACAAGGTACAAATCTGTCGTTCTTCCCCTGAACAGGAAGTTAACCCACTGTTCCTAGGCCGTCATTGAAAACAAGAATTTCTTCTTAACTGACGTGCCTAGTAAAATAAAGGTAAAATAAATAAATAAAAGCTAGCATCAGAATGCTAGTGTAGCATCAGAATGCTAGTGGACATGGAAGGTCGTGTTAGCTAGCATCAGAATGCTAGTGTAGCATCAGAATGCTAGTGGACATGGAAGGTCGTGTTAGCTAGCATCAGAATGCTAGTGTAGCATCAGAATGCTAGTGGACATGGAAGATCATGTTAGCTAGCATCATATTACTACTGTAGCATCAGAATGCTAGTGGACATGGAAGGTATTGTTAGCTAGCATCAGAATGCTAGTGTAGCATCAGAATGCTAGTGGACATGGAAGATCATGTTAGCTAGCATCATATTACTACTGTAGCATCAGAATGCTAGTGGACATCAGAATGCTAGTGTAGCATCAGAATGCTAGTGGACATGGAAGATCATGTTAGCTAGCATCATATTGCTACTGTAGCATCAGAATGCTAGTGGACATGTGTGGAATGCTAGCTGAATGATAGCAGGCATAGAAGGTTGTGAGAAATAGGGACTTTGTCCTCAGGTAAAGAGTGTCGATTCAGTAATCAGATTGGCCCCTATGAAGAATGAGAGGATTTGTGGTCCAATCAGAGATAACTGAATGAAACCTCTCCTGACTGACTGTCGCTGCCTGGCACCATTAGCTCTTTCTACTGAACGACACTTTCACTCATCTTCCTTGTCTGTCACTCTTTCATTTAGTATCTCCATCGCCCCTTCTTTCTCTGGGTTGGGTGACGGAGGGAGGGAGGGATTGGAGAGGATGTGACGTCATAGCAGACCAGGTGGTTTCCTACATGGTGATTTGAGGAAAGGAGACGGTCTGTCCTGCCGTCATTAAGGACGTTAGAACATTGGTTCAATGCATCTGTCCCAGAAAACACACCTTATGTTCCCAACGAAGGACTGTGGATGTATCTGTCTTGTTGTAACAGACTGGTTCATTTTCTCTCTCTCTACATTTGGTTTATGCTCTGTCTGTGCCTCCCTCTCTTTCTCTCCAACTTCCCTCCCTCCACCCTCCCTCCCTCTCTTTCTCTCCACCCTCCCTCCCTCTCTTTCTCTCCACCCTCCCTCCCTCCCTCTCTTTCTCTCCACCCTCCCTCCCTCCCTCTCTTTCTCACCACCTCCCTCCCTCCCTCCCCCCTCTCTTTCTCTCTCAACTTCCCTCCCTCCACCCCCCTCCCTCCCTCTTTCTCTCCACCTTCCCTCCCTCCCCCTCCCTCTCTTTCTCTCCACCTTCCCTCCCTCCCCCCCCTCTCTTTCTCTCCACCCTCCCTCCCCCTCTCTTCTCTCTCTCCTCTCTCCCTCACTCCCTCCCTCCACCCTCCCTCCCTCTCTTTCTCCCTCCCTCCCTCCCTCCCTCCTTTCTCTCCACCTTCCCCTCCCTCCCCCCTCCCTCTCTTTCTCTCCACCTTCCCTCCCTCCCCCCTCCTCTTTCTCTCTCCACCTTCCCTCCCTCCCCTCCCTCTCTTTCTCTCCAACCTCCCTCCCTCCCTCTCTTTCTCTCCCTCCCTCCCTCCCTCCCTCCCTCCCTCCCTCCCTCCCTCCCTCTCTTTCTCTCCACCCTCCCTCCCCCTCCCTCCCTCCCTACCTCTCTTTCTCTCCACCCTCCCTCCCTCCCTCCCTACCTCGCTCTCTCTCCTCCCTCCCTCCCTCCCTCCCTACCCACTCTTCTCTCCCTCCCTCCCTCCCCCTCTCTCTCTCTCCTCCCTCCCTCCCTCCCTCCCTACCTCTCTTTCTCTCCTCCCTCCCTCCCCCTACCTCTCTTTCTCTCCACCTTCCCTCCCTCCCCCTACCTCTCTTTCTCTCCAACCTCCCTCCCTCCCTCCCTCTCTTTCTCTCCTCCCTCCCTCCCTCCCCTCCCTCCCTCCCTCCCTCCCTCCCTCCCTCCCTCCCTCCCTCCCTCCCTCCCTCCTCCTCCCTCCCTCCCTACCTCTCTTTCTCTCCACCCTCCCTCCCTCCCTCCTCCCTACCTCTCTCTCTCTCCTCCCTACCTCCCTACCTCCCTCCATCCCTCCCTCCCTCTTTCTCCCTCTTTCTCTTCACACTCCCTACCTCTCTTTCTCTCCACCCTCTCTCCCTCTCTTCATCTCTCCCTCCAGGCTCAGGTCAACATTATATAGCAGTAATAAAACCTGTGCTTGGTGCTGAGCCCAGGTGTGAGGTAATGGTCTCTCAGAGGTAGCTGTAGAGGAGAGTCTGAGAGACAGGACAGAGGTGAGACGATGAGTTAGTGTTTGTGTGCGTGTGTGTCCGTGTGTGTGTGTGTGTGTGTGTGTGTGTCGGAGCATAGACAGGACACACACACACTAATGCATGCATGTGGACAATCATAAACTCTCTCGCTCTCTCCCTCTCTCTCACACACACACACACACACACACACACACACACACACACACACACACACACACACACACACACACACACACACACACACACACACACACACACACCAACAACCCACTCAGCTTCTAACCACAGCCTGCAGGGAGGCTCAATGCATTTAGTGTAATTTCTGGATTTGAATATAATCATAGTGTGGTGATATGATACGGCTGGTTAATCAGTGAAGGTAGAGGTTGATATGAGAGGGAGCCTGGTGATATGATACGGCTGGTTAATTAGTGAAGGTAGAGGGAGCCTGGTGATATGATACGGCTGGTTAATCAGTGAAGGTAGAGGTTGATATGAGAGGGAGCCTGGTGATATGATACGGCTGGTTAATCAGTGAAGGTAGAGGTTGATATGAGAGGGAGCCTGGTGATATGATACGGCTGGTTAATCAGTGAAGGTAGAGGGAGCCTGGTGATATGATACGGCTGGTTAATTAGTGAAAGTAGAGGTTGATATGAGAGGGAGCCTGGTGATATGATATGGCTGGTTAATCAGTGAAGGTAGAGGTTGATATGAGAGGGAGCCTGGTGATATGATATGGCTGGTTAATCAGTGAAGGTAGAGTTTGATATGAGAGGGAGCCTGGTGATATGATACGGCTGGTTAATCAGTGAAGGTAGAGGTTGATATGAGAGGGAGCCTGGTGATATGATATGGCTGGTTAATCAGTGAAGGTAGAGGTTGATATGAGAGGGAGCCTGGTGATATGATATGGCTGGTTAATCAGTGAAGGTAGAGGTTGATATGAGAGGGAGCCTGGTGATATGATATGGCTGGTTAATCAGTGAAGGTAGAGTTTGATATGAGAGGGAGCCTGGTGATATGATACGGCTGGTTAATCAGTGAAGGTAGAGGTTGATATGAGAGGGAGCCTGGTGATATGATATGGCTGGTTAATCAGTGAAGGTAGAGGTTGATATGAGAGGGAGCCTGGTGATATGATACGGCTGGTTAATTAGTGAAAGTAGAGGTTGATATGAGAGGGTGCCTGGTGATATGATATGGCTGGTTAATCAGTGAAGGTAGAGTTTGATATGAGAGGGAGCCTGGTGATATGATACGGCTGGTTAATCAGTGAAGGTAGAGGTTGATATGAGAGGGAGCCTGGTGATATGATACGGCTGGTTAATCAGTGAAGGTAGAGGTTGATATGAGAGGGAGCCTGGTGATATGATACGGCTGGTTAATCAGTGAAGGTAGAGGTTGATATGAGAAGGAGCCTGGTGATATGATACGGCTGGTTAATCAGTGAATGTAGAGGTTGATATGAGAGGGAGCCTGGTGATATGATACGGCTGGTTAATCAGTGAAGGTAGAGGTTGATATGAGAGGGAGCCTGGTGTAGCTGGGAAGATACGGTCCCACTGCTCTCTCCCACGTACTCCCTTTATGACAAACACACACACATCGTCTGGCTCGCGCACACACACACACACACACACACACACACACACAGTAGCGCTGTCAACGAAGTACATATATATACTAGATGATAAGTGACATGTAATTTCTTCCAGGAAGTGTTGCCCTGCAGAGTGAATTGAACTTTCTTAAGTGTGGTATTGTTTGCAATTATGGGTCGTCACTGGCTCCATTTCTCTCTCTCTCTCTCTCTCTCTCTCTCTCTCTCTCTCTCTCTCTCTCTCACTCTCTCTCTCTCTCTCTCTCTCTCTCTCTCTCTCTCTCTCTCTCTCTCTAATTTTCCAAATAGGGCGAGTCTCATTTGCATGGCGAGATGTGTTCCGTTTCTAGACGGAATGGCCCAGTTGTGTTTCCATCTCTTCTGTATCTCCCTCTCTCTGTGTGTATGTGTGTGTGTGTGTGTGTGTGTGTGTGTGTGTGTGTGTGTGTGTGTGTGTGTGTGTGTGTGTGTGTGTGTGTGTGTGTGTGTGTGTGTGTGTGTGTGTGTGTGTGTGTGTGTGTGTGTGTGTGTGTCTGGGTGCAGTTGTGTTACAAGGTTTGAAGGGAGGCAGCTGGAGAGGCAGAGGGAGATCAGGTCAACGGTGTAGAAGAGAGAGAACACTGTGTTTTCTAGTAATTACATGCCGCACGGGGATTACTCATGTTCCCCCACACACACACACACACACACACACACACACACACACACACACACACACACACACACACACACATACACACACACACACACACACACACACACACACACACAACACACACACACACACACACACACACACACACACACACACACACACACACACACACACACACACACACACACACACACACACACACACACACACACATACCTATTAATTGTTCCTGTCTGCTGTGCGTGTGTGTGAGGGCATGGATGGGTGTTCAGTATAATCTGGAGAGTGGTCTGTCCTGTATCAGAGTGGTCTGTCCTGTATCAGAGTGGTCTGTCCTGTATCAGAGTGGTCTGTCCTGTATCAGAGTGGTCTGTCCTGTATCAGAGTGGTCTGTCCTGTGTTAGAGTGGTCTGTCCTGTATCAGAGTGGTCTGTCCTGTATCAGAGTGGTCTGTCCTGTATCAGAGTGGTCTGTCCTGTATTAGAGTGGTCTGTCCTGTATCAGAGTGGTCTGTCCTGTATTAGAGTGGTCTGTCCTGTATCAGAGTGGTCCGTCCTGTATCAGAATGGTCTGTCCTGTGTCAGAGTGGTCTGTCCTGTATCAGAGTGGTCTGTCCTGTATCAGAGTGGTCTGTCCTGTATCAGAGTGGTCTGTCCTGTATCAGAGTGGTCTGTCCTGTGTCAGAGTGGTCTGTCCTGTATCAGAGTGGTCTGTCCTGTATCAGAGTGGTCTGTCCTGTATCAGAATGGTCTGTCCTGTATCAGAGTGGTCTGTCCTGTATCAGAATGGTCTGTCCTGTATCAGAGTGGTCTGTCCTGTATCAGAGTGGTCTGTCCTGTGTTAGAGTGGTCTGTCCTGTATCAGAGTGGTCTGTCCTGTATCAGAATGGTCTGTCCTGTGTTAGAGTGGTCTGTCCTGTATCAGAGTGGTCTGTCCTGTGTCAGAGTGGTCTGTCCTGTATCAGAGTGGTCTGTCCTGTGTCAGAGTGGTCTGTCCTGTATCAGAGTGGTCTGTCCTGTATCAGAGTGGTCTGTCCTGTATCAGAATGGTCTGTCCTGTATCAGAGTGGTCTGTCCTGTATCAGAATGGTCTGTCCTGTATCAGAGTGGTCTGTCCTGTATCAGAATGGTCTGTCCTGTATCAGAGTGGTCTGTCCTGTATCAGAGTGGTCTGTCCTGTATCAGAGTGGTCTGTCCTGTATCAGAGTGGTCTGTCCTGTATCAGAATGGTCTGTCCTGTATCAGAGTGGTCTGTCCTGTATCAGAGTGGTCTGTCCTGTATCAGAATGGTCTGTCCTGTATCAGAGTGGTCTGTCCTGTATCAGAGTGGTCTGTCCTGTATCAGAGTGGTCTGTCCTGTATCAGAGTGGTCTGTCCTGTATCAGAGTGGTCTGTCCTGTATCAGAGTGGTCCATCCTGTATCAGAGTGGTCCATCCTGTATCAGAGTGGTCTGTCCTGTATCAGAGTGGTCTGTCCTGTGTTAGAGTGGTCTGTCCTGTATCAGAGTGGTCTGTCCTGTGTTAGAGTGGTCTGTCCTGTATCAGAGTGGTCTGTCCTGTATCAGAGTGGTCTGTCCTGTGTTAGAGTGGTCTGTCCTGTATCAGAGTGGTCTGTCCTGTATCAGAGTGGTCTGTCCTGTATCAGAGTGGTCTGTCCTGTGTCAGAGTGGTCTGTCCTGTGTTAGAGTGGTCTGTCCTGTATCAGAGTGGTCTGTCCTGTATCAGAGTGGTCTGTCCTGTGTTAGAGTGGTCTGTCCTGTATCAGAGTGGTCTGTCCTGTATCAGAGTGGTCTGTCCTGTGTTAGAGTGGTCTGTCCTGTGTCAGAGTGGTCTGTCCTGTGTTAGAGTGGTCTGTCCTGTATCAGAGTGGTCTGTCCTGTATCAGAGTGGTCTGTCCTGTATCAGAGTGGTCTGTCCTGTGTTAGAGTGGTCTGTCCTGTGTTAGTGTGGTCTGTCCTGTGTTAGAGTGGTCTGTCCTGTATCAGAGTGGTCTGTCCTGTATCAGAGTGGTCTGTCCTGTATCAGAGTGGTCTGTCCTGTATCAGAGTGGTCTGTCCTGTATCAGAGTGGTCTGTCCTGTATCAGAGTGGTCTGTCCTGTATCAGAGTGGTCTGTCCTGTGTTAGAGTGGTCTGTCCTGTGTTAGAGTGGTCTGTCCTGTATCAGAGTGGTCTGTCCTGTATCAGAGTGGTCTGTCCTGTGTTAGAGTGGTCTGTCCTGTATCAGAGTGGTCTGTCCTGTATCAGAGTGGTCTGTCCTGTGTTAGAGTGGTCTGTCCTGTATCAGAGTGGTCTGTCCTGTATCAGAGTGGTCTGTCCTGTGTTAGAGTGGTCTGTCCTGTATCAGAGTGGTCTGTCCTGTGTTAGTGTGGTCTGTCCTGTATCAGAGTGGTCTGTCCTGTATCAGAGTGGCCTGTCCTGTGTTAGAGTGGTCTGTCCTGTATCAGAGTGGTCTGTCCTGTATCAGAGTGGTCTGTCCTGTATCAGAGTGGCCTGTCCTGTGTTAGAGTGGTCTGTCCTGTATCAGAGTGGTCTGTCCTGTATCAGAGTGGCCTGTCCTGTGTTAGAGTGGTCTGTCCTGTATCAGAGTGGCCTGTCCTGTGTTAGAGTGGTCTGTCCTGTATCAGAGTGGTCTGTCCTGTGTTAGAGTGGTCTGTCCTGTATCAGAGTGGTCTGTCCTGTATCAGAGTGGTCTGTCCTGTATCAGAGTGGTCTGTCCTGTATCAGAGTGGTCTGTCCTGTATCAGAGTGGTCTGTCCTGTATCAGAGTGGTCTGTCCTGTATCAGAGTGGTCTGTCCTGTGTTAGAGTGGTCTGTCCTGTATCAGAGTGGTCTGTCCTGTGTTAGAGTGGTCTGTCCTGTGTTAGAGTGGTCTGTCCTGTATCAGAGTGGTCCATCCTGTATCAGAGTGGTCCATCCTGTATCAGAGTGGTCTGTCCTGTATCAGAGTGGTCTGTCCTGTATCAGAGTGGTCCATCCTGTATCAGAGTGGTCCATCCTGTATCAGAGTGGTCTGTCCTGTATCAGAGTGGTCTGTCCTGTGTTAGAGTGGTCTGTCCTGTATCAGAGTGGTCTGTCCTGTGTTAGAGTGGTCTGTCCTGTATCAGAGTGGTCTGTCCTGTATCAGAGTGGTCTGTCCTGTATCAGAGTGGTCTGTCCTGTGTTAGAGTGGTCCATCCTGTATCAGAGTGGTCTGTCCTGTATCAGAGTGGTCTGTCCTGTGTTAGAGTGGTCTGTCCTGTATCAGAGTGGTCTGTCCTGTATCAGAGTGGTCTGTCCTGTGTTAGAGTGGTCTGTCCTGTATCAGAGTGGTCTGTCCTGTGTTAGAGTGGTCTGTCCTGTGTTAGAGTGGTCTGTCCTGTATCAGAGTGGTCTGTCCTGTGTTAGAGTGGTCTGTCCTGTGTTAGAGTGGTCTGTCCTGTATCAGAGTGGTCTGTCCTGTATCAGAGTGGTCTGTCCTGTGTTAGAGTGGTCTGTCCTGTATCAGAGTGGTCTGTCCTGTGTTAGAGTGGTCTGTCCTGTGTTAGAGTGGTCTGTCCTGTATCAGAGTGGTCTGTCCTGTGTTAGAGTGGTCTGTCCTGTGTTAGAGTGGTCTGTCCTGTGTTAGAGTGGTCTGTCCTGTATCAGAGTGGTCTGTCCTGTATCAGAGTGGTCTGTCCTGTATCAGAGTGGTCTGTCCTGTATCAGAGTGGTCTGTCCTGTATCAGAGTGGTCTGTCCTGTATCAGAGTGGTCTGTCCTGTATCAGAGTGGTCTGTCCTGTATCAGAGTGGTCTGTCCTGTATCAGAGTGGTCTGTCCTGTATCAGAGTGGTCTGTCCTGTATCAGAGTGGTCTGTCCTGTATCAGAGTGGTCTGTCCTGTATCAGAGTGGTCTGTCCTGTATCAGAGTGGTCTGTCCTGTATCAGAGTGGTCTGTCCTGTATCAGAGAGGTCTGTCCTGTATCAGAGTGGTCTGTCCTGTATCAGAGTGGTCTGTCCTGTATCAGAGTGGTCTGTCCTGTATCAGAGTGGTCTGTCCTGTGTTAGAGTGGTCTGTCCTGTGTTAGAGTGGTCTGTCCTGTATCAGAGTGGTCTGTCCTGTATCAGAGTGGTCTGTCCTGTATCAGAGTGGTCTGTCCTGTATCAGAGTGGTCTGTCCTGTATCAGAGTGGTCTGTCCTGTGTTAGAGTGGTCTGTCCTGTGTTAGAGTGGTCTGTCCTGTATCAGAGTGGTCTGTCCTGTGTTAGAGTGGTCTGTCCTGTATCAGAGTGGTCTGTCCTGTGTCAGAGTGGTCTGTCCTGTATTAGAGTGGTCTGTCCTGTATCAGAGTGGTCTGTCCTGTATCAGAGTTGTCTGTCCTGTATCAGAGTGGTCTGTCCTGTATTAGAGTGGTCTGTCCTGTATCAGAGTGGTCTGTCCTGTATCAGAGTGGTCTGTCCTGTATCAGAGTGGTCTGTCCTGTATCAGAGTGGTCTGTCATGTATCAGAGTGGTCTGTCCTGTATCAGAGTGGTCTGTCCTGTGTTAGAGTGGTCTGTCCTGTGTTAGAGTGGTCTGTCCTGTATCAGAGTGGTCTGTCCTGTATCAGAGTGGTCTGTCCTGTATCAGAGTGGTCTGTCCTGTGTTAGAGTGGTCTGTCCTGTATCAGAGTGGTCTGTCCTGTATCAGAGTGGTCTGTCCTGTATTAGAGTGGTCTGTCCTGTATCAGAGTGGTCTGTCCTGTATCAGAGTGGTCTGTCCTGTATCAGAGTGGTCTGTCCTGTATCAGAGTGGCCTGTCCTGTATCAGAGTGGTCTGTCCTGTATCAGAGTGGTCTGTCCTGTATCAGAGTGGTCTGTCCTGTGTCAGAGTGGTCTGTCCTGTATCAGAGTGGTCTGTCCTGTGTTAGAGTGGTCTGTCCTGTATCAGAGTGGTCTGTCCTGTATCAGAGTGGTCTGTCCTGTATCAGAGTGGTCTGTCCTGTATCAGAGTGGTCTGTCCTGTATCAGAGTGGTCTGTCCTGTATCAGAGTGGTCTGTCCTGTGTTAGAGTGGTCTGTCCTGTATCAGAGTGGTCTGTCCTGTGTTAGAGTGGTCTGTCCTGTATCAGAGTGGTCTGTCCTGTGTTAGAGTGGTCTGTCCTGTATCAGAGTGGTCTGTCCTGTGTTAGAGTGGTCTGTCCTGTGTTAGAGTGGTCTGTCCTGTATCAGAGTGGTCTGTCCTGTGTTAGAGTGGTCTGTCCTGTATCAGAGTGGTCTGTCCTGTGTCAGAGTGGTCTGTCCTGTATCAGAGTGGTCTGTCCTGTATCAGAGTGGTCTGTCCTGTATCAGAGTGGTCTGTCCTGTGTTAGAGTGGTCTGTCCTGTGTTAGAGTGGTCTGTCCTGTATCAGAGTGGTCTGTCCTGTATCAGAGTGGTCTGTCCTGTATCAGAGTGGTCTGTCCTGTATCAGAGTGGTCTGTCCTGTATCAGAGTGGTCTGTCCTGTGTTAGAGTGGTCTGTCCTGTGTCAGAGTGGTCTGTCCTGTATCAGAGTGGTCTGTCCTGTATCAGAGTGGTCTGTCCTGTATCAGAGTGGTCTGTCCTGTATCAGAGTGGTCTGTCCTGTGTTAGAGTGGTCTGTCCTGTATCAGAGTGGTCTGTCCTGTATCAGAGTGGTCTGTCCTGTATCAGAGTGGTCTGTCCTGTATCAGAGTGGTCTGTCCTGTGTTAGAGTGGTCTGTCCTGTATCAGAGTGGTCTGTCCTGTGTTAAAGTGGTCTGTCCTGTATCAGAGTGGTCTGTCCTGTATTAGAGTGGTCTGTCCTGTATCAGAGTGGTCTGTCCTGTGTTAAAGTGGTCTGTCCTGTATCAGAGTGGTCTGTCCTGTGTTAGAGTGGTCTGTCCTGTGTTAGAGTGGTCTGTCCTGTGTTAAAGTGGTCTGTCCTGTATCAGAGTGGTCTGTCCTGTGTTAGAGTGGTCTGTCCTGTATCAGAGTGGTCTGTCCTGTGTTAGAGTGGTCTGTCCTGTATTAGAGTGGTCTGTCCTGTATCAGAGTGGTCTGTCCTGTTCAGGGGTCTGAATGGACTCTGTCTTTATGGTGTGGAGACGACAGACAGTGTTTACATGACAGGGGTCTGAATGGACTCTGCCTTTGGTTTGTATTATGAAGAGGTTTCTACTTGTGAGGGTTTACAGAAGATTGGTTTGTGTATTATTAGCCAAGCTTAATCAGCAGTAGTGTGTGCGTGTGTGTGCTTGCACACTAGTGTGTGTGTGTGTTTGGAGTACAAGGTCTCGACGGCAGGTAGCCTAGTGGTTAGAACGTTGGATCGAATCCCCAAGCTGACAAGGCCCAATGACATAGTGCTTAAAGTGCAAGTCCTGCCCATCTGGCACTCGAGGCTCAAGTAAAGATTATTTTCTGAACCCAGGTCTGCTAATGGATTGGGCAGAGATGTGTGATTTGGGCAGAGATGTGTTAGTGATTTGAGCAGAGATGTGTGATTTTGGCAGAGATGTGTTAGTGATTTGGGCAGAGATGTGTTAGTGATTTGGGCAGAGATGGGTGATTTGGGCAGAGATGTGTTAGTGATTTGGGCAGAGATGTGTGATTTGAGCAGAGATGTGTGATTTGGGCAGAGATGTGTGATTTGGGCAGAGATGTGTGTGTGTGTTAGTGATTTGGGCAGAAACCCCTCTCTGTCCTGCCATGGTAGAGGACCTGGTCCATCAACATATGGTCTTTATTCCTAGAGGGAATAGATCCTGGGTTTTCCTTGGCTGTTCCGGCTGTCTGGAAGCTGGGAGAGTGCATACACACACACACACACACACACACACACACACACATACACACACACACACATACACACACACACACACACACACACACACACACACACACACACACACACACACACACACACACACACATACACACACACACACACACACACACACACACACACACTGATTGTGAGGGTTTGGACAGGAATCCTGTGCACACTACCAAGCAGCCCCAACCAGTGTCAGAGTGCAATGCCTGGGTTTGATTGTAGATGTGTGTGTGTGGTTTTGGACCGGGATCACTTCTTGTCTGGGGGTTATGGAAGTGTCTGGGGGTTAGGGAAGTGTCTGGGGGTTAGGGAAGAGTTTGGGGGTTATGGAAGTGTCTGGGGTTAGGGAAGTGTCTGGGGGTTATGGAAGTGTTTGGGGGTTAGGGAAGTGTCTGGGGGTTATGGAAGTGTCTGGGGGTTAGTGAAGTGTCTGGGGGTTAGGGAAGTGTCTGGGGGTTAGTGAAGTGTCTGGGGGTTAGTGAAGTGTCTGGGGTTAGTGAAGTGTCTGGGGGTTAGTGAAGTGTCTGGGGGTTAGGGAAGTGTCTGGGGGTTAGTGAAGTGTCTGGGGGTTAGTGAAGTGTCTGGGGGTTAGTGAAGTGTCTGGGGGTTAGGGAAGTGTCTGGGGGTTAGGGAAGTGTTTGGGGGTTAGGGAAGTGTCTGGGGGTTAGGGAAGTGTCTGGGGGTTAGGGAAGTGTCTGGGGGTTATGGAAGTGTCTGGGGGTTATGGAAGTGTCTGGGGGTTAGGGAAGTGTCTGGGGGTTAGTGAAGTGTTTGGGGGTTATGGAAGTGTCTGGGGGTTAGGGAAGTGTCTGGGGGTTATGGAAGTGTTTGGGGGTTAGTGAAGTGTCTGGGGGTTAGGAAGTGTCTGGGGGTTAGTGAAGTGTCTGGGGGTTATGGAAGTGTCTGGGGGTTAGTGAAGTGTCTGGGGGTTAGTGAAGTGTCTGGGGGTTAGGGAAGTGTCTGGGGGTTATGGAAGTGTCTGGGGGTTAGTGAAGTGTTTGGGGGTTAGGGAACTTGTACGGATCAAGAGGATTAGAAACAGTAGAAAATGAGACACACACAGACACACACAGACACACACACAGACACACAGACACACACAGACACACACAGACACACACACAGACACACACACACACACACACACACACACACACACACACACACACACACACACACACACACACACACACACACACACACACACACACAGAGTATCCAGTTTCCTCTGACTGGTTGCTGTGGTTTCTGAGGGGTTCTGTTGACATAGACAGAGAGTGTGTGTGTGTGTGTGTCTGTGTGTGTGTGTGTGTGTGTGTGTGTGTGTGTGTGTGTGTGTGTGTGTGTGTGTGTGTGTGTCTGTGTGTCTGTGTGTCTGTGTGTCTGTGTGTGTCTGTGTCTGTGTCTGTGTCTGTGTCTGTGTCTGTGTCTGTGTGTGTGTGTGTGTGTGTGTGTGTGTGTGTGTGTGTGTGTGTGTGTGTGTGTGTGTGTGTGTGTCTGTGTCTGTGTCTGTGTCTGTGTCTGTGTCTGTGTGTGTGTGTGTGTGTGTGTGTGTGTGTGTGTGTGTGTGTGTGTGTGTGTGTGTGTGTGTGTGTGTGTCTGTGTGTGTCTGTGTGTCTGTGTGTGTGTGTGTGTGTGTGTGTGTGTGTGTGTGTGTGTGTGTGTCCAGGGTCAGAGGGCAGCATGCTACACAGCAGAGCTCAGGTCTTGTTACAGCAGATCATTTACAGGGAGACAGGAAGTGCCCTGGTGATGTAACTACAACCACAGTCTGGTAGGAAACACTTAACAACTGATTCTGACCATTATTAAGCCAATACATGTTGAATTCAGCTCTGTTCCCTCTTTAAATGTTCCAGGGTCAGTAGTTATATACAGGGTCAGTAGTTATATACAGGCTCAGTTCCTGGGTCAGTAGTTATATACAGGGACAGTTCCAGGGTCAGTAGTTATATACAGGCTCAGTTCCAGGGTCAGTCGTTATATACAGGGTCAGTAGTTATATACAGGGTCAGTTCCAGGGTCAGTAGTTATATACAGGGTCAGTAGTTATATACAGGGTCAGTTCCAGGGTCAGTAGTTATATACAGGCTCAGTTCCAGGGTCAGTAGTTATATACAGGGACAGTTCCAGGGTCAGTAGTTATATACAGGGTCAGTTCCAGGGTCAGTAGTTATATACAGGGTCAGTTCCAGGGTCAGTCGTTATATACAGGGTCAGTAGTTATATACAGGGTCAGTAGCTATATACAGGGTCAGTTCCAGGGTCAGTCGTTATATACAGGGTCAGTAGTTATATACAGGGTCAGTAGCTATATACAGGGTCAGTTCCAGGGTCAGTCGTTATATACAGGGTCAGTAGTTATATACAGGGTCAGTAGTTATATATAGGGTCAGTTCCAGGGTCAGTAGTTATATACAGGCTCAGTTCCAGGGTCAGTAGTTATATATAGGGACAGTTACAGGGTCAGTAGTTATATACAGGGACAGTAGTTATATACAGGGACAGTTCCAGGGTCAGTAGTTATATATAGGGACAGTTACAGGGTCAGTAGTTATATACAGGGACAGTAGTTATATACAGGGACAGTTCCAGGGTCAGTAGTTATATACAGGGACAGTTCCAGGGTCAGTAGTTATATATAGGGACAGTTCCAGGGTCAGTAGTTATATACAGGGACAGTTCCAGGGTCAGTAGTTATATACAGGGACAGTTCCAGGGTCAGTAGTTATATACAGGGTCAGTTCCAGGGTCAGTAGTTATATACAGGGACAGTTCCAGGGTCAGTGGTTATATACAGGGTCAGTAGTTATATACAGGGACAGTAGTTATATACAGGGACAGTTCCAGGGTCAGTAGTTATATACAGGGACAGTTCCAGGGTCAGTAGTTATATACAGGGACAGTAGTTATATACAGGGACAGTTCCAGGGTCAGTAGTTATATACAGGGACAGTTCCAGGGTCAGTAGTTATATACAGGGACAGTTCCAGGGTCAGTAGTTATATACAGGCTCATTTCCAGGGTCAGTAGTTATATACAGGGACAGTTCCAGGGTCAGTAGTTATATACAGGCTCAGTTACAGGGTCAGTAGTTATATATAGGGACAGTTCCAGGGTCAGTAGTTATATACAGGGACAGTTCCAGGGTCAGTAGTTATATACAGGCTCAGTTACAGGGTCAGTAGTTATATATAGGGACAGTTCCAGGGTCAGTAGTTATATACAGGGTCAGTTCCAGGGTCAGTAGTTATATATAGGGTCAGTTCCAGGGTCAGTAGTTATATACAGGGACAGTTCCAGGGACAGTAGTTATATATAGGGTCAGTTCCAGGGTCAGTAGTTATATACAGGGTCAGTTCCAGGGTCAGTAGTTATATACAGGGACAGTTCCAGGGTCAGTAGTTATATACAGGGTCAGTTCCAGGGTCAGTAGTTATATACAGGGTCAGTTCCAGGGTCAGTAGTTATATACAGGGTCAGTAGTTATATACAGGGTCAGTTCCAGGGTCAGTAGTTATATACAGGCTCAGTTCCAGGGTCAGTAGTTATATACAGGGACAGTTCCAGGGTCAGTAGTTATATACAGGGACAGTTCCAGAGTCAGTAGTTATATATAGGGATAGTTCCAGGGTCAGTAGTTATATACAGGCTGTTGCCTATCTTCAGCACCTGAGATCGACTCAAGCTTGGTGGCGAGTTTGGCGGGGACTATGGTGTTGAACGCTGAACTGTAGTCAATGAACAGAATTATCACATAGCTATTCCTCTTATCTAGGTGGGTAAGGGCAGTGTTGAGTGCAATTGAGATTGCATCCTCTACGGATCTGTTGGGGCGGTATGCAAGTTGGAGTGGGTCTGGGGTGTCTGGGATGATGGAGTTGATTTGAGCCCTAACCAGCCTCTCAGAGTGTTTACTCTGACTGTTACAGGGTGGTAGTCATTGTGACAGGAAGCCTCAGAGTTCTTAAGGAACAGGAAGGATGGTGGTCAGCTTGAGACATGGGGATTAGACACTGGGACAAGGAGAGGTTGACAATGTCCATGAATATGTCTGCCAGCTGTTCTGCTCATACTCTGAGAAATCTGTCAGGCCCTGCGGCCGTGCGAGTGTTGACCTTATTAAAAACCTTACTCGCTTCGGAGAGTGAGATCATCCAGTCCCCTGGGTCGGCGGGGGCGCTCGTTCACGGCTCAGTGTTGTTTTTATCAGACCAGTATATTTAGACTAAATTCTATAATCTGCTAGATCCATCCAGCTAGAC
The DNA here is from genome assembly GCF_036934945.1 of Oncorhynchus masou masou. Classification (NCBI taxonomy): domain Eukaryota; kingdom Metazoa; phylum Chordata; class Actinopteri; order Salmoniformes; family Salmonidae; genus Oncorhynchus; species Oncorhynchus masou. The sequence goes on along the minus strand of NC_088238.1, from coordinate 10,145,131 downwards.
AGATCCAGCTAGACCCATCCATCTAGACAGATCCAGCTAGACCCATCCATCTAGACAGATCCAGCTAGACCCATCCATCTAGACAGATCCATCTAGACAGATCCAGCTAGACCCATCCATCTAGACAGATCCATCTAGACCCATCCATCTAGACCCATCCATCTAGACAGATCCAGCTAGATCCATCCATCTAGACAGATCCAGCGAGACCCATCCATCTAGACAGATCCAGCTAGACAGATCCAGCGAGACCCATCCAGCTAGACAGATCCATCTAGACAGATCCAGCTAGACAGATCCAGCTAGATCCATTCATCTAGACCCATCCAGCTAGACAGATCCAGCTAGACCCATCCATCTAGACAGATCCAGCTAGACCCATCCAGCTAGACAGATCCATCTGGACAGATCCAGCTAGACCCATCCATCTAGACAGATCCATCTAGACAGATCCAGCTAGATCCATTCATCTAGACCCATCCATCTAGACAGATCCATCTAGACAGATCCAGCTAGATCCATCCAGCTAGACCCATCCATCTAGACAGATCCATCTGGACAGATCCAGCTAGACAGATCCAGCTAGATCCATCCAGCTAGACCCATCCATCTAGACAGATCCATCTGGACAGATCCAGCTAGACAGATCCAGCTAGATCCATTCATCTAGACCCATCCATCTAGACAGATCCAGCTAGATCCATCCAGCTAGACATATCCATCTAGACCCATCCATCTAGACCCATCCCGCTAGACCTATCCATCTAGACCCAATCATCTAGACCCATCCCGCTAGACCTATCCATCTAGACCCATCCATCTAGACAGATCCATCTAGACATATTCATCTAGATCCATCCATCTAGACCCATCCAGCTAGACCCATCCATCTAGACAGATCCATCTAGATCCATCCAGCTAGACATATCCATCTAGATCCATCCATCTAGACCCATCCATCTAGACCCATCCATCTAGACAGATCCAGCTAGATCCATCCATCTAGACCCATCCATCTAGACAGATCCAGCTAGATCCATCCAGCTAGACATATCCATCTAGACCCATCCATCTAGATCCATCCATCTAGACCCATCCATCTAGACCCATCCATCTAGACAGATCCAGCTAGATCCATCCAGCTAGACCCATCCAGCTAGACCCAGTCTGCTGTATTCTGTTCCCAGCACCGAGGCTTGATGGAAGGGGAGCAGACCTGGCAGGGCTCTCTGTCCCTTTCACAGCCCTGACCCTGGGAATGGACGTCTCTGGAGGTTGGATGGAGGAGAGGAGGGGACACAGCTGTGACTGTGTCCCAGGAGAGGTGGAATCACGTCGGCTAGGGTAGCAGGAGTGAGTGGGTGGTTGGGTGGAGCGCTAGATGATGAGTTGGGTGAGGATGTTTTGGGTGACGGTGGTATTATCCAGCTGTGACATACTGTATGTGTTCTGTGGCCCAAATGGCACCTATTCCCTTTGTAGTGCACTACATTTGACCAGGACACATTGGACTCATTGGGCTCTGGTCAAAAGCAGTGCATGAATAGGGTGCCATTTGGGAGAGAGAGAGAGAGAGAGGGGAGAGAGAGAGAGGGGAGAGAGAGAGAGAGAGAGAGAGAGAGAGAGAGAGAGAGAGAGAGAGAGAGAGGGAGAGAGAGCGAGAGAGAGAGAGAGGAGAGAGAGAGAGAGGAGAGAGAGAGAGTGAGAGAGAGAGAGGTGAGAGAGAGAGAGAGAGAGAGAGAGAGAGAGAGAGAGAGAGAGAGAGAGAGAGAGAGAGAGAGAGAGAGAGAGAGAGAGAGAGAGAGAGAGAGAGGAGAGAGAGAGAGAGAGAGAGAGAGAGAGAGAGAGAGAGAGAGAGAGAGAGAGAGAGAGAGAGGAGAGAGAGAGAGAGAGAGAGAGAGAGAGAGAGAGAGAGAGAGAGAGAGAGAGAGAGAGAGAGAGAGAGAGAGAGAGAGAGAGAGAGAGAGAGAGAGAGAGAGAGAGAGAGAGAGAGAGAGAGTAGAGAGAGAGAGAGAGAGAGAGAGGAGAGAGAGAGAGAGAGAGAGAGAGAGAGAGAGAGAGAGAGAGAGAGAGAGAGAGAGAGAGAGAGAGAGAGAGAGAGAGAGAGAGAGAGAGAGAGAGAGAGAGAGAGAGAGAGAGAGAGAGAGAGAGAGAGAGGAGAGAGAGAGAGAGAGAGAGAGAGAGAGAGAGTGAGAGAGAGAGAGAGAGAGAGAGAGAGAGACAGAGAGAGAGAGGGAGAGAGAGAGAGAGAGAGAGAGAGAGAGAGAGAGAGAGAGAGAGAGGAGAGAGAGAGAGAGAGAGAGAGAGAGAGAGAGAGAGAGAGAGAGAGAGAGAGAGAGAGAGAGAGAGAGAGAGAGAGAGGAGAGAGAGAGAGAGAGAGAGAGAGATAGAGAGAGAGAGAGAGAGAGGGGAGAGAGAGAGTGAGAGAGAGAGAGAGAGAGAGAGAGAGAGAGAGAGAGAGAGAGAGAGAGAGAGAGAGGAGAGAGAGAGAGAGAGAGAGAGAGAGAGAGAGAGAGAGAGAGAGAGAGGAGAGAGACAGAGAGAGAGAGAGAGAGAGAGAGCGAGAGAGAGAGAGAGACAGAGAGAGAGAGAGAGAGAGAGAGAGAGAGAGAGAGAGAGAGAGAGAGAGAGAGAGAGAGAGAGAGAGAGAGAGAGAGAGAGAGAGAGAGAGAGAGAAGAACAGGGGACATTCAGAACGGCAGGCAGGATCTGTGACACACACAGCGAGGCTGATATTCAATCCTTATACACTGACTTTGTTTACTAACAACTTCCTGTACACACACGTCTTCCTCTAAACCTCAAAGCCTCTTCCTGTGAGAGTCTACCTAGTAAGAGGTAGTAGTAGGTCTATACAGGAACAACACCATTCTGTATTACCAACGGAAAAAGAGCTACTCTATCAATGACTACCACACTACAGGTTAGATTGAATTAAACCCAACCAGACACCTTTAAGACAACAGGGGAAACTGCACCTGGCCAAAACCCACAGGATCAGTTTACACAAATAAACTCCCGTCAGAAGTTGGCAGAACTGTCTGTCAGCGTGATTCAAAGTCAAGTACAGAGAACAAAATGGGATGTTTGAAGGAAATAGCGCTGCTGCTTGCTTTTGCTGCCTGCTATCGCTGCCTGCTATCAATGCTTGCTATCGCTGCCTGCTATCAATGCTTGCTATCGCTGCCTGCTATCAATGCTTGCTATCGCTGCCTGCTATCAATGCTTGCTATCGCTGCCTGCTATCAATGCTTGCTATCAATGCTTGCTATCGCTGCCTGCTATCGCTGCCTGCTATCAATGCTTGCTATCGCTGCCTGTTATCAATGCTTGCTATCTCTGCCTGCTTTCGCTGCCTGTTATCAATGCTTGCTATCAATGCTTGCTATCTCTGCCTGCTTTCGCTGCCTGCTATCAATGCTTGCTATCGCTGCCTGTTATCAATGCTTGCTATCTCTGCCTGCTTTCGCTGCCTTTTATCAATGCTTGCTATCACTGCTTCCTATCGCTGCCTGCTATCAATGCTTGCTATCTCTGCCTGCTATCGCTGCCTGTTATCAATGCTTGCTATCTCTGCCTGCTTTCGCTGCCTGTTATCAATGCTTGCTATCGCTGCCTGTTATCAATGCTTGCTATCTCTGCCTGCTTTCGCTGCCTGCTATCAATGCTTGCTATCGCTGCCTGTTATCAATGCTTGCTATCTCTGCCTGCTTTCGCTGCCTTTTATCAATGCTTGCTATCACTGCTTCCTATCGCTGCCTGCTATCAATGCTTGCTATCTCTGCCTGCTATCGCTGCCTGTTATCAATGCTTGCTATCAATGCTTGCTATCTCTGCCTGCTTTCGCTGCCTGCTATCAATGCTTGCTATCACTGCTTCCTATCGCTGCCTGCTATCAATGCTTGCTATCGCTGCCTGCTATCAATGCTTGCTTTCGCTGCCTGTTATCAATGCTTGCTATCACTGCCTGCTATCGCTGCCTGCTATCAATGCCTGCTATCGCTGCCTGCTATCAATGCTTGCTATCGCTGCCTGTTATCAATGCTTGCTATCTCTGCCTGCTTTCGCTGCCTGTTATCAATGCTTGCTATCACTGCTTCCTATCGCTGCCTGTTATCAATGCTTGCTATCGCTGCTTGCTATCACTGCTTGCTATCACTGCCTGCTATCGCTGCTTGCTATCGCTGGCTGCTATCGCTGCTTGCTACCACTGCTTGCTATCGCTGCTTGCTATCACTGCTTGCTATCACTGCCTGCTATTGCTGCTTGCTATCGCTGGCTGCTATCGCTGCTTTCTATCGCTACTTGCTATCGCTCCCTGCTAATAGAGTCATAATGGGCTGAAGTGGGCTGCCAAAGCGGAGTTTGTTTGTTTTGAAGGCAGTAATATCCTACAGGCAGCGGCTGCAGAGAGGGACCTGCGTCCCAGACATCACCTTCTTTAGTGAACTAGGGTACCCATAGGGCTCTGGTGAAAAGTAGTGCACATCACAAGGAATAGGGTGATGTTTGGGATGCAGACGGTAATATTTGGCACAGAGAAGTGTTGTTGCATGCTGGTATAGTTACAGTAGCCTGGTGGTGCAGTCTGGTGGTCCAGCCTGGTGGTCCAGTCTGGGGGTCCAGTCTGGTGGTGCAGTCTGGTGGTCCAGCCTGGTGGTCCAGTCTGGGGGTCCAGTCTGGTGGTGCAGCCTGGTGGTCCAGTCTGGGGATCCAGTCTGGTGGTGCAGCCTGGTGGTCCAGTCTGGGGGTCCAGCCTGGTGGTCCAGCCTGGTGGTCCAGTCTGGGGGTCCAGTCTGGGGGTCCAGTCTGGTGGTCCAGCCTGGTGGTCCAGTCTGGTGGTCCTGCCTGGTGGTGCAGTCTGAATCTACTGTCCTCTCTCCTCTCCCGCTGTGGGTCTGTGTGTGTGTGTGTGTGTGTGTGTGTGTGTGTGTGTGTGTGTGTGTGTGTGTGTGTGTGTGTGTGTGTGTGTGTGTGTGTGTGTGTGTGTGTGTGTGTGTGTGTGTGTGTGTGTTTTATTCCTCCCTC
>NC_088238.1:10110103-10132603 GCF_036934945.1 Oncorhynchus masou masou | reverse complement strand
AGGTTAAAGAGTCCATTATTGTGGGGGTTATTGAGGTTAAACAGTCCATTGTTGTGGGGGTTATTGAGGTTAAACAGTCCATTATTGTGGGGGTTATTGAGGTTAAACAGTCCATTATTGTGGGGGTTATTGGAGGTTAAACAGTCCATTATTGTAGTGGTTATTGAGGTTAAACAGTCCATTATTGTGGGGGTTATTGAGGTTAAACAGTCCATTATTGTGGGGGTTATTGAGGTTAAACAGTTCATTATTGTGGGGGTTATTGAGGTTAAACAGTCCATTATTGTGGGGGTTATTGAGGTTAAACAGTCCATTCTTGTGGGGGTTATTGAAGGTTAAAGCCCATACTGATATAGTGTAAATGCTAGAGTGTGTTGACAGTCTGACTGATTCACACCCTCAGTGTCTTATCTTCACCATCAGATAGTGTTGTGAAAGGAAGCACTCCACAGAGAGATGGGTCTCTCACACACACACACACACACACACACACACACACACACACACACACACACACACACACACACACACACACACACACACACACACACACACACACACACACACACACACACACACACACACACTATCTCTCTCACACACATAGACTACACTGCCGGCTCCCCGGAGCTGAGTCACTTTAGCCAGAAGGAGTAAGGATGGTGTTGTGTTGGTTTGGACAGAGAGAGAAGAGCAGACTGGCTAAAATGTTTCCCCTGGAGGGACCACACACACAGGGACATGTCTAGGATACACTCTACCATACACACAGGGACATGTCTAGGATACACTCTACCATACACACAGGGACATGTCTAGGGTACACTCTATCACACACACAGGGACATGTCTAGGATACACTCTAACACACACACAGGGACATGTCTAGGATACACTCTACCACACACACAGGGACATGTCTAGGATACACTCTATCACACACACAGGGACATGTCTAGGATACACTCTAACACACACACAGGGACATGTCTAGGATACACTCTACCACACACACACAGGTACATGTCTAGGATACACTCTAACACACACACAGGGACATGTCTAGGATACACTCTACCACACACAGGGACATGTCGAGGATACACTCTACCACACACACAGGGACATGTCTAGGATACACTCTACCACACACACAGGGACATGTCTAGGATACACTCTACCACACACAGGGACATGTCTAGGATACACTCTACCACACACACAGGGACATGTCTAGGATACACTCTACCACACACACAGGGACATGTCTAGGATACACTCTACCACACACACATGGACATGTCTAGGATACACTCTACCACACACACAGGGACATGTCTAGGATACACTCTACCACACACACAGGGACATGTCTAGGATACACTCTACCACACACACAGGGACATGTCTCGGATACACTCTAACACACACACAGGGACATGTCTAGGATACACTCTAACACACACACAGGGACATGTCTAGGATACACTCTACCACACACACAGGGACATGTCTAGGATACACTCTACCACACACACAGCGACATGTCTAGGATACACTCTACCACACACACAGCGACATGTCTAGGATACACTCTACCACACACACAGGGACATGTCTAGGATACACTCTACCACACACAGGGACTTGTCTAGGATACACTCTACCACACACACAGGGACATGCCTAGGATACACTCTACCACACACTCTCTCCTCCCAGCAGAATAGGACCACTATCAGGTCAAGCCAAACCAGCAGTACTGTCCTCCACCCTCAGCTCCCCCAGCCTGCGCTCAGTCCTCCACCCTCAGCTCCCCCAGCCTGCGCTCAGTCCTCCAGCCTCAGCTCCCCCAGCCTGCGCTCAGTCCTCCAGCAGGTCCTCCTGCGCTCAGTCCTCCAGCAGGTCCTCTATGTCTGCTAGCAAATGTCAACACTTAGCCTGCCTGGTCGACAGCTCTTACTGTCCTATCATCTGGCTGTAGTCTCCTGTTGGGATAGGGGACAGAGAGAGAGGCTGTTGTCCCAAATGAGACAACTCCTACTGTCCTATCAGCTGGCTCTAGTCTCCTGTTGGGATAGGGGACAGAGAGAGAGGCTGTTGTCCCAAATGAGACAACTCCTACTGTCCTATCAGCTGGCTGTAGTCTCCTGTTGGGATAGGGGACAGAGAGAGAGGCTGTTGTCCCAAATGAGACAACTCCTACTGTCCTATCAGCTGGCTGTAGTCTACTGTTGGGATAGGGGACAGAGAGAGAGGCTGTTGTCCCAAATGGCACCCTATTCCCTGTATAGTGCTCTACCTCTGAACCATGAACAGCTCTCCCCCTCATGTTATTACACAGATACTTTATCCACTCAGTAGACAGACAGATAGATCCATCCTCCCCTTTGTCAAAGAGACACACGCTAACACACACCCTAACACACAGTAACACACACGCTTACACAGACACTAACACACACACTTACATACACACGAACACACACGCTAACACACACGCTAACACACACACTAACACACACTAACACACAGTAACACACACACTAACACACAGTAACACACACGCTTACACAGACACTAACACACACACTTACATACACACGAACACACACGCTAACACACACGCTAACACACACACTAACACACACTAACACACAGTAACACACACACTAACTCACGCTAACACACACACTAACACACACGCTAACACACACTAACACACGCTAACACACACACTAACACACACTAACACACAGTAACACACACGCTTACACAGACACTAACACACACACTTACATACACACGAACACACACGCTAACACACACACTAACACACACTAACACACACTAACACACACTAACACACACAGTAACACACACTAACACACACAGTAACACACACTAACACACATGCTTACATACACACTAACACACACGCTAACACACACTAACACACACTAACACACACACTAACATACACACTAACACACACTAACACACACACTAACACACACTAACACCCACACTAACACACGCTAACACACACTAACACACACTAACACACACTAACACACACACTAACATACACACTAACACACACTAACACACACACTAACACACACACTAACACACACTAACACACACTAACACACACTAACACACACGTTTACATACACACTAACACCCACACTAACACACGCTAACACACACTAACACACACTAACACACACTAACACACACACTAACATACACACTAACACACACTAACACACACACTAACACACACACACTAACACACACTAACACACACTAACACACACGTTTACATACACACTAACACACACGCTAACACACACTAACACACACTCACACACACTAACACAGACACTAACACACACTAACACACGCTAACACACACTAACACACACGCTAACACACACACTAACACAGACACTAACACACACTAACACAGACACTAACACACACTAACACACACTAACACACACGCTAACACACACACTAACACAGACACTAACACACACTAATACACGCTAACACACACTAACACACACGCTTACATACACACTAACACACACACTAACACACACTAACACACACTAACACACACTAATACACACACTAACACACACACTAACACACACACTAACACACACACTAACACACACTAACACACACACTAACACACACTAACACACGCTAACACACACACTAACACACACACTAACACACACTAACACACACTAACACACACACTAACACACCACAGCCAAGGCCTTGGTCTCCTCCATGTAGATGAGTGTAATTATAAACCCCGATCACAGTGGGGAGGCATAACATATATTTTATTAGATATGAAGAGAGGGTGACAGCTCATTCTATTTCTTTCTCTGTCTCTCCTTTGTTGCCTGTTCCCATCTCACTCTGTCATTACAGAGTGGCTGTTATCTTCTCTCACTGTGTCTGTCTGCCTTTCTGTCCCTCTATCTCTCTTCTCCCTCTTCTCCCTCTCCCTTCCTTTCTCTCTCTATCCCTCTATTCTGCTCTACTCTCTTTCTCTCTCCCTCTCCTCTCATCACCTCTTCTCTCTCTCTTCACCTCTTCGCTCTTCTCTCATCACCTCTTCTCTCTCTCTCATTACCTCTTCTAAGTCCCTCTCTCATCACCTCTTCTCACTCTCTCTCTCATTACCTCTTCTAACTCCCTCTCTCATTACCTCTTCTATCTCCCTCTCTCATCACCTCTTCTCTCCCTCTCCTCTCATCACCTCTTCTCTCTCTCTCTCTCATCACCTCTTCTCTCTCTCTCTCATTACCTCTTCTAACTCCCTCTCTCATCACCTCTTCTCTCCCTCTCCTCTCATCACCTCTTCTCTCTCTCTCATCACCTCTTCTCTCTCTCTCTCTCATTACCTCTTCTAACTCCCCCTCTCATCACCTCTTCTCTCCCTCTCCTCTCATCACCTTTTCTCTCTCTCTCTCTCATCACCTCTTCTCTCTCTCTCTCATTACCTCTTCTAACTCCCTCTCTCATCACCTCTTCTCTCTCTCTCATCACCTCTTCTAACTCCCTCTCTCATCACCTCTTCTCTCTCTCTCATCACCTCTTCTAACTCCCTCTCTCATCACCTCTTCTAACTCCCTCTCTCATCAAATCAAATTTATTTATATAGCCCTTCGTACATCAGCTGATATCTCAAAGTGCTGTACAGAAACCCAGCCTAAAACCCCAAACAGCAAGCAATGCAGGTGTAGAAGCACGGTGGCTAGGAAAAACTCCCTAGAAAAGCCAAAACCTAGGAAGAAACCTAGAGAGGAACCAGGCTATGTGGGGTGGCCAGTCCTCTTCTGGCTGTGCCGGGTAGAGATTATAACAGAACATGGCCAAGATGTTCAAATGTTCATAAATGACCAGCATGGTCGAATAATAATAAGGCAGAACAGTTGAAACTGGAGCAGCAGCACGGCCAGGTGGACTGGGGACAGCAAGGAGTCATCATGTCAAGTAGTCCTGGGGCATGGTCCTAGGGCCGCGGTTCAGTTGAAACTGGAGCAGCAGCACGGCCAGGTGGACTGGGGACAGCAAGGAGTCATCATGTCAGGTAGTCCTGGGGCATGGTCCTAGGGCTCAGGTCCTCCGAGAGAGAGAAGGAGAGAATTAGAGAACGCACACTTAGATTCACACAGGACACCGAATTGGACAGGAGAAGTACTCCAGATATAACAAACTGACCCCAGCCCCCGACACATAAACTACTGCAGCATAAATACTGAAGGCTGAGACAGGAGGGGTCAGGAGACACTGTGGCCCCACCCGAGGACACCCCGGACAGGGCCAAACAGGAAGGATATAACCCCACCCACTATGCCAAAGCACAGCCCCCACACCACTGGAGGGATATCTTCAACCACCAACTTACCATCCTGAGACAAAGCTGAGTATAGCCCGCAAAGATCTCCGCCACGGCACAACCCAAGGGGGGGCGCCAACCCAGACAGGATGACCACATCAGTGAATCAACCCACTCAGGTGACGCACCCCCTCAGGGACGGCATGAGAGAGCCCCAGCAAGCCAGTGACTCAGCCCCTGTAATAGGGTTAGAGGCAGAGAATCCCAGTGGAAAGAGGGGAACCGGCCAGGCAGAGACAGCAAGGGTGGTTCGTTGCTCCAGAGCCTTTCCGTTCACCTTCCCACTCCTGGGCCAGACTACACTCAATCATATGACCCACTGAAGAGATGAGTCTTCAGTAAAGACTTAAAGGTTGAGACCGAGTTTGCGTCTCTGACATGGGTAGGCAGACCGTTCCATAAAAATGGAGCTCTATAGGAGAAAGCCCTGCCTCCAGCTGTTTGCTTAGAAATTCTAGGGACAATTAGGAGGCCTGCGTCTTGTGACCGTAGCGTACGTGTAGGTATGTACGGCAGGACCAAATCAGAGAGATAGGTAGGAGCAAGCCCATGCAATGCTTTGTAGGTTAGCAGTAAAACCTTGAAATCAGCCCTTGCTTTGACAGGAAGCCAGTGTAGGGAGGCTAGCACTGGAGTAATATGATCAAATTTTTGGTTCTAGTCAGGATTCTAGCAGCCGTATTTAGCACTAACTGAAGTTTATTTAGTGCTTTATCCGGGTAGCCGGAAAGTAGAGCATTGCAGTAGTCTAACCTAGAAGTGACAAAAGCATGGATTAATTTTTCTGCATCATTTTTGGACAGAAAGTTTCTGATTTTTGCAATGTTACGTAGATGGAAAAAAGCTGTCCTTGAAATGGTCTTGATATGTTCTTCAAAAGAGAGATCAGGGTCCAGAGTAACGCCGAGGTCCTTCACAGTTTTATTTGAGATGACTGTACAACCATTAAGATTAATTGTCAGATTCAACAGAAGATCTCTTTGTTTCTTGGGACCTAGAACAAGCATCTCTGTTTTATCCGAGTTTAAAAGTAGAAAGTTTGCTGCCATCCACTTCCTTATGTCTGAAACACATGCTTCTAGCGAGGGCAATTTTGGGGCTTCACCATGTTTCATTGAAATGTACAGCTGTGTATCATCCGCATAGCAGTGAAAGTTAACATTATGTTTTCGAATAACATCCCCAAGAGGTAAAATATATAGTGAAAACAACAGCGGTCCTAAAACGGAACCTTGAGGAACACCGAAATTTACAGTTGATTTGTCAGAGGACAAACCATCCACAGAGACAAACTGATATCTTTCCGACAGATAAGATCTAAACCAGGCCAGAACATCACCTCTTCTCTCTCTCTCTCATCACCTCTTCTCTCTTCTCTCATCACCTCTTCTCTCTCTCTTCACCTCTTCGCTCTTCTCTCATCACCTCTTCTCTCTGTCTCTCTCATCACCTCTTCTAAGTCCCTCTCTCATCACCTCTTCTCTCTCATCACCTCTTCTCTCTCTCTCATCACCTCTTCTGACTCCCTCTCTCATCACCTCTTCTCTCTCTCTCTCTCTCATCACCTCTTCTCTCTCTCTCTCATCACCTCTTCTAACTCCATCTCTCCTCTGAGATAAAGGCACTTTGTTCTTTCCCCAACTTTCCCTCTTGGCTCTCATCAGAGAGGAAATTCAGTTATCTGAGAGAGAGAGAGCGAGAGAGACAGAGAGAGAGAGAGAGAGAGAGGGAGAGGGACAGAGAGAGAGAGAGAGGGACAGAGAGAGAGAGAGACAGAGAGAGAGACAGAGAGAGACAGAGAGAGAGACAGAGAGTGACAGAGAGAGAGAGAGAGAGAGAGAGAGAGAGAGAGAGACAGAGAGAGAGACAGAGAGAGAGACAGAGAGAGAGAGGGAGAGGGACAGAGAGAGAGAGAGAGAGAGAGAGGGACAGAGGACAGAGAGAGAGACAGAGAGAGAGAGAGAGAGAGACAGAGAGAGACAGAGAGAGAGAGAGAGAGAGAGAGAGACAGAGAGAGAGACAGAGAGAGACAGAGAGAGAGAGAGAGAGAGAGAGAGAGAGAGAGAGAGAGAGAGAGAGAGAAGATATTTTGGGACTTCTGTGAGTGAAATGTTTAATGTTAATTTGTATTATGTATTTCACTTTTGTATATTATCTACACACAGAGAGAGAATCACAGAGACACAAATCATGAGAAAACAAAAAGATAATTTTCTGACACATTGGTATGAATTAACAAAAAAACTGAGCAAACTAGAATACTATTTGGCCCTAAACAGAGAGTACACAGCGGCAGAATACCTGACCACTGAGACTGACCCAAACTTAAGGAAAGCTTTGACTATATACAGACTCAGTGAGCATAGCCTTGCTATTGAGAAAGGCCGCCGTAGGCAGACATGGCTCTCAAGAGAAGACAGGCTATGTGCCCACTGCCCACAAAATGAGCTGGAAACTGAGCTGCACTTCCTAACCTCCTGCCCAATGTATGACCATATTAGAGAGACATATTTCCCTCAGATTACACAGATCCACAAAGAATTTGAAAACAATCCCAATTTTAATAAACTCCCATATCTACTGGGTGAAATACCACAGTGTGACATCACAGCAGCAATATTTGTGACCTGTTGCCACAAGAAAAGGGCAACCAGTGAAGAACAAACACCATTGTAAATACAACCCATATTTATGTTTATTTATTTTCCCTTGTGTACTTTAACCATTTGTACATCATTACAACACTGTATATATATATATAATATGACAATTGAAAAATCTTTATTGTCTTGAAACTTCTGCGAGTGTAATATTTTCTGTTAAACCATAAAAATTATTTCACTTTTGTATATTATCTACCTCACTTCCTTTGGCAACGTTAACATATGTTTCCCCTGCCAATAAAACCCCTTGAATTGAATAGAGAGAGAGAGAGAGAGAGAGTGAGAGAGAGAGACAGACCCAGGATACATGTTTATATTATGATATACTATATTACATGACCCCCCCCCCCAGGATACATGTTTATATTATGATATATTATATTACATGACCCCCCCCAGGATACATGTTTATATTATGATATATTATATTACATGACCCCCCCCCAGGATACATGTTTATATTATGATATATTATATTACATGACCCCCCCCCCCCAGGATACATGTTTATATTATGATATATTATATTACATGACCCCCCCCAGGATACATGTTTATATTATGATATATTATATTACATGACCCCCCCCCAGGATACATGTTTATATTATGATATATTATATTACATGACCCCCCCCCAGGATACATGTTTATATTATGATATATTATATTACATGACCCCCCCCCCCCCCCAGGATACATGTTTATATTATGATATATTATATTACATGACCCCCCCCCAGGATACATGTTTATATTATGATATATTATATTACATGACCCCCCCATGTTTATATTATGATATATTATATTACATGACCCCCCCCAGGATACATGTTTATATTATGATATATTATATTACATGACCCCCCCCCAGGATACATGTTTATATTATGATATATTATATTACATGACCCCCCCCCAGGATACATGTTTATATTATGATATATTATATTACATGACCCCCCCCCAGGATACATGTTTATATTATGATATATTATATTACATGACCCCCCCCCCCCCCCAGGATACATGTTTATATTATGATATATTATATTACATGACCCCCCCCCCCAGGATACATGTTTATATTATGATATATTATATTACATGACCCCCCCCCAGGATACATGTTTATATTATGATATATTATATTACATGACCCCCCCCCAGGATACATGTTTATATTATGATATATTATATTACATGACCCCCCCCCCCCCAGGATACATGTTTATATTATGATATATTATATTACATGACCCCCCCCAAGATACATGTTTATATTATGATATATTATATTACATGACCCCCCCCCCCAGGATACATGTTTATATTATGATATATTATATTACATGACCCCCCAGGATACATGTTTATATTATGATATATTATATTACATGACCCCCCAGGATACATGTTTATATTATGATATATTATATTACATGACCCCCCAGGATACATGTTTATATTATGATATATTATATTACATGACCCCCCCAGGATACATGTTTATATTATGATATATTATATTACATGACCCCCCCAGGATACATGTTTATATTATGATATATTATATTACATGACCCCCCCAGGATACATGTTATATTATGATATATTATATTACATGACCCCCCCCCAGGATACATGTTATATTATGATATATTATATTACATGACCCCCAGGATACATGTTATATTATGATATATTATATTACATGACCCCCAGGATACATGTTTATATTATGATATATTATATTACATGACCCCCCCAGGATACATGTTTATATTATGATATATTATATTACATGACCCCCCCCAGGATACATGTTTATATTATGATATATTATATTACATGACCCCCCAGGATACATGTTTATATTATGATATATTATATTACATGACCCCCCCCCCCAGGATACATGTTTATATTATGATATATTATATTACATGACCCCCCCCCAGGATACATGTTTATATTATGATATATTATATTACATGACCCCCCCAGGATACATGTTTATATTATGATATATTATATTACATGACCCCCCCAGGATACATGTTTATATTATGATATATTATATTACATGACCCCCCCCCCCAGGATACATGTTTATATTATGATATATTATATTACATGACCCCCCCAGGATACATGTTTATATTATGATATATTATATTACATGACCCCCCCAGGATACATGTTTATATTATGATATATTATATTACATGACCCCCCCCAGGATACATGTTTATATTATGATATATTATATTACATGACCCCCCCCAGGATACATGTTTATATTATGATATATTATATTACATGACCCCCCCCCAGGATACATGTTTATATTATGATATATTATATTACATGACCCCCCCCAGGATACATGTTTATATTATGATATATTATATTACATGACCCCCCCCAGGATACATGTTTATATTATGATATATTATATTACATGACCCCCCCCCAGGATACATGTTTATATTATGATATATTATATTACATGACCCCCCCAGGATACATGTTTATATTATGATATATTATATTACATGACCCCCCCCCAGGATACATGTTTATATTATGATATATTATATTACATGACCCCCCCCCAGGATACATGTTTATATTATGATATATTATATTACATGACCCCCCCCCCCCCCCAGGATACATGTTTATATTATGATATATTATATTACATGACCCCCCCAGGATACATGTTTATATTATGATATATTATATTACATGACCCCCCCCCAGGATACATGTTTATATTATGATATATTATATTACATGACCCCCCCCCCAGGATACATGTTTATATTATGATATATTATATTACATGACCCCCCCCCCCCAGGATACATGTTTATATTATGATATATTATATTACATGACCCCCCCCCAGGATACATGTTTATATTATGATATATTATATTACATGACCCCCCCAGGATACATGTTTATATTATGATATATTATATTACATGACCCCCCCCAGGATACATGTTTATATTATGATATATTATATTACATGACCCCCCCCCCCCCCAGGATACATGTTTATATTATGATATATTATATTACATGACCCCCCCAGGATACATGTTTATATTATGATATATTATATTACATGACCCCCCCCAGGATACATGTTTATATTATGATATATTATATTACATGACCCCCCCCCCCCCAGGATACATGTTTATATTATGATATATTATATTACATGACCCCCCCCCAGGATACATGTTTATATTATGATATATTATATTACATGACCCCCCCCCCAGGATACATGTTTATATT
The DNA here is from genome assembly GCF_036934945.1 of Oncorhynchus masou masou. NCBI lineage: Eukaryota > Metazoa > Chordata > Actinopteri > Salmoniformes > Salmonidae > Oncorhynchus > Oncorhynchus masou. The sequence continues at coordinate 10,121,185 of NC_088238.1, read as the reverse complement.
ATGATATATTATATTACATGACCCCCCCCCCCAGGATACATGTTTATATTATGATATATTATATTACATGACCCCCCCCCCCCAGGATACATGTTTATATTATGATATATTATATTACATGACCCCCCCAGGATACATGTTTATATTATGATATATTATATTACATGACCCCCCCAGGATACATGTTTATATTATGATATATTATATTACATGACCCCCCCCAGGATACATGTTTATATTATGATATATTATATTACATGACCCCCCCCCAGGATACATGTTTATATTATGATATATTATATTACATGACCCCCCCCCCCCCAGGATACATGTTTATATTATGATATATTATATTACATGACCCCCCCCCAGGATACATGTTTATATTATGATATATTATATTACATGACCCCCCCCCCCAGGATACATGTTTATATTATGATATATTATATTACATGACCCCCCCCCCCAGGATACATGTTTATATTATGATATATTATATTACATGACCCCCCCCCCCAGGATACATGTTTATATTATGATATATTATATTACATGACCCCCCCCCAGGATACATGTTTATATTATGATATATTATATTACATGACCCCCCCCCCAGGATACATGTTTATATTATGATATATTATATTACATGACCCCCCCAGGATACATGTTTATATTATGATATATTATATTACATGACCCCCAGGATACATGTTTATATTATGATATATTATATTACATGACCCCCCCCCAGGATACATGTTTATATTATGATATATTATATTACATGACCCCCCCCAGGATACATGTTTATATTATGATATATTATATTACATGACCCCCCCCAGGATACATGTTTATATTATGATATATTATATTACATGACCCCCCCAGGATACATGTTTATATTATGATATATTATATTACATGACCCCCCCAGGATACATGTTTATATTATGATATATTATATTACATGACCCCCCCCCCCCCAGGATACATGTTTATATTATGATATATTATATTACATGACCCCCCCCCCCAGGATACATGTTTATATTATGATATATTATATTACATGACCCCCCCCCCAGGATACATGTTTATATTATGATATATTATATTACATGACCCCCCCCAGGATACATGTTTATATTATGATATATTATATTACATGACCCCCCCCCCAGGATACATGTTTATATTATGATATATTATATTACATGACCCCCCCCCAGGATACATGTTTATATTATGATATATTATATTACATGACCCCCCCAGGATACATGTTTATATTATGATATATTATATTACATGACCCCCCCCCCAGGATACATGTTTATATTATGATATATTATATTACATGACCCCCCCAGGATACATGTTTATATTATGATATATTATATTACATGACCCCCCCCCAGGATACATGTTTATATTATGATATATTATATTACATGACCCCCCCCCAGGATACATGTTTATATTATGATATATTATATTACATGACCCCCCCAGGATACATGTTTATATTATGATATATTATATTACATGACCCCCCCAGGATACATGTTTATATTATGATATATTATATTACATGACCCCCCCCCAGGATACATGTTTATATTATGATATATTATATTACATGACCCCCCCCCCAGGATACATGTTTATATTATGATATATTATATTACATGACCCCCCCCCAGGATACATGTTTATATTATGATATATTATATTACATGACCCCCCCAGGATACATGTTTATATTATGATATATTATATTACATGACCCCCCCAGGATACATGTTTATATTGTGATATATTATATTACATGACCCCCCAGGATACATGTTTATATTATGATATATTATATTACATGACCCCCCCCCCCCCAGGATACATGTTTATATTATGATATATTATATTACATGACCCCCCCCCCAGGATACATGTTTATATTATGATATATTATATTACATGACCCCCCCCCAGGATACATGTTTATATTATGATATATTATATTACATGACCCCCAGGATACATGTTTATATTATGATATATTATATTACATGACCCCCCAGGATACATGTTTATATTATGATATATTATATTACATGACCCCCCCCCCAGGATACATGTTTATATTATGATATATTATATTACATGACCCCCCCCCCCAGGATACATGTTTATATTATGATATATTATATTACATGACCCCCCCAGGATACATGTTTATATTATGATATATTATATTACATGACCCCCCCAGGATACATGTTTATATTATGATATATTATATTACATGACCCCCCCCCCCCCAGGATACATGTTTATATTATGATATATTATATTACATGACCCCCCCCAGGATACATGTTTATATTATGATATATTATATTACATGACCCCCCCCCCAGGATACATGTTTATATTATGATATATTATATTACATGACCCCCCCCCAGGATACATGTTTATATTATGATATATTATATTACATGACCCCCCCCCCCCAGGATACATGTTTATATTATGATATATTATATTACATGACCCCCCCCCCAGGATACATGTTTATATTATGATATATTATATTACATGACCCCCCAGGATACATGTTTATATTATGATATATTATATTACATGACCCCCCCAGGATACATGTTTATATTATGATATATTATATTACATGACCCCCCCAGGATACATGTTTATATTATGATATATTATATTACATGACCCCCCCAGGATACATGTTTATATTATGATATATTATATTACATGACCCCCCCCCAGGATACATGTTTATATTATGATATATTATATTACATGACCCCCCCAGGATACATGTTTATATTATGATATATTATATTACATGACCCCCCCCCCCAGGATACATGTTTATATTATGATATATTATATTACATGACCCCCCCCCAGGATACATGTTTATATTATGATATATTATATTACATGACCCCCCCCAGGATACATGTTTATATTATGATATATTATATTACATGACCCCCCAGGATACATGTTTATATTATGATATATTATATTACATGACCCCCCCCCAGGATACATGTTTATATTATGATATATTATATTACATGACCCCATGACCCCCCAGGATACATGTTTATATTATGATATATTATATTACATGACCCCCCCCCCCAGGATACATGTTTATATTATGATATATTATATTACATGACCCCCCCCCAGGATACATGTTTATATTATGATATATTATATTACATGACCCCCCCCCAGGATACATGTTTATATTATGATATATTATATTACATGACCCCCCCCAGGATACATGTTTATATTATGATATATTATATTACATGACCCCCCATGTTTATATTATGATATATTATATTACATGTTTATATATTATGATATATTATATTACATGACCCCCCAGGATACATGTTTATATTATGATATATTATATTACATGACCCCCCCAGGATACATGTTTATATTATGATATATTATATTACATGACCCCCCCAGGATACATGTTTATATTATGATATATTATATTACATGACCCCCCCCCCAGGATACATGTTTATATTATGATATATTATATTACATGACCCCCCAGGATACATGTTTATATTATGATATATTATATTACATGACCCCCCAGGATACATGTTTATATTATGATATATTATATTACATGACCCCCCCCCCCCCAGGATACATGTTTATATTATGATATATTATATTACATGACCCCCCCCCCCAGGATACATGTTTATATTATGATATATTATATTACATGACCCCCCCAGGATACATGTTTATATTATGATATATTATATTACATGACCCCCCCCCAGGATACATGTTTATATTATGATATATTATATTACATGACCCCCCCCCCAGGATACATGTTTATATTATGATATATTATATTACATGACCCCCCCCCCCAGGATACATGTTTATATTATGATATATTATATTACATGACCCCCCCCCCCCCCAGGATACATGTTTATATTATGATATATTATATTACATGACCCCCCCCAGGATACATGTTTATATTATGATATATTATATTACATGACCCCCCCCAGGATACATGTTTATATTATGATATATTATATTACATGACCCCCCCAGATACATGTTTATATTATGATATATTATATATACATGATACATGTTTATATTATGATATATTATATTACATGACCCCCCAGGATACATGTTTATATTATGATATATTATATTACATGACCCCCCCAGGATACATGTTTATATTATGATATATTATATTACATGACCCCCCCAGGATACATGTTTATATTATGATATATTATATTACATGACCCCCCCAGGATACATGTTTATATTATGATATATTATATTACATGACCCCCCCCCAGGATACATGTTTATATTATGATATATTATATTACATGACCCCCAGGATACATGTTTATATTATGATATATTATATTACATGACCCCCCCCCCCAGGATACATGTTTATATTATGATATATTATATTACATGACCCCCCAGGATACATGTTTATATTATGATATATTATATTACATGACCCCCCCATGTTTATATTATGATATATTATATTACATGACCCCCAGGATACATGTTTATATTATGATACATGTTTATATATATTATTATGACCCCCCCCCCCAGGATACATGTTTATATTATGATATATTATATTACATGACCCCCCCAGGATACATGTTTATATTATGATATATTATATTACATGACCCCCCCCCAGGATACATGTTTATATTATGATATATTATATTACATGACCCCCCCCCCCCCAGGATACATGTTTATATTATGATATATTATATTACATGACCCCCCCCCCAGGATACATGTTTATATTATGATATATTATATTACATGACCCCCCAGGATATTATGTTTATATTATGATATATTATATTACATATTATGATATATTATATTACATGACCCCCCAGGATACATGTTTATATTATGATATATTATATTACATGACCCCCCTCAGGATACATGTTTATATTATGATATATTATATTACATGACCCCCCCCCAGGATACATGTTTATATTATGATATATTATATTACATGACCCCCCCAGGATACATGTTTATATTATGATATATTATATTACATGACCCCCCCCCCAGGATACATGTTTATATTATGATATATTATATTACATGACCCCCCAGGATACATGTTTATATTATGATATATTATATTACATGACCCCCAGGATACATGTTTATATTATGATATATTATATTACATGACCCCCCCAGGATACATGTTTATATTATGATATATTATATTACATGACCCCCCCAGGATACATGTTTATATTATGATATATTATATTACATGACCCCCCCCAGGATACATGTTTATATTATGATATATTATATTACATGACCCCCCCCCAGGATACATGTTTATATTATGATATATTATATTACATGACCCCCCCAGGATACATGTTTATATTATGATATATTATATTACATGACCCCCCAGGATACATGTTTATATTATGATATATTATATTACATGACCCCCCCAGGATACATGTTTATATTATGATATATTATATTACATGACCCCCATGACCCCCCCCAGGATACATGTTTATATTATGATATATTATATTACATGACCCCCCCCTAGGATACATGTTTATATTATGATATATTATATTACATGACCCCCCAGGATACATGTTTATATTATGATATATTATATTACATGGCCCCCCCAGGATACATGTTTATATTATGATATATTATATTACATGACTTCCCCCCCCAGGATAAATGTTTATATTATGATATATTATATTACATGACCCCCCCCCAGGATACATGTTTATATTATGATATATTATATTACATGACCCCCCCCCCCAGGATACATGTTTATATTATGATATATTATATTACATGACCCCCCCCCAGGATACATGTTTATATTATGATATATTATATTACATGACCCCCCCCCCCCAGGATACATGTTTATATTATGATATATTATACATGACCCCCCCCCCCCCCAGGATACATGTTTATATTATGATATATTATATTACATGACCCCCCCAGGATACATGTTTATATTATGATATATTATATTACATGACCCCCCCCAGGATACATGTTTATATTATGATATATTATATTACATGACCCCCCCCCCCCAGGATACATGTTTATATTATGATATATTATATTACATGACCCCCCCTAGGATACATGTTTATATTATGATATATTATATTACATGACCCCCCCAGGATACATGTTTATATTATGATATATTATATTACATGACCCCCCCCAGGATACATGTTTATATTATGATATATTATATTACATGACCCCCCCCCCAGGATACATGTTTATATTATTATATATCATATTACATGACCCCCCCCCCAGGATACATGTTTATATTATGATATTATATTACATGACCCCCCCCAGGATACATGTTTATATTATGATATATTATATTACATGACCCCCCCAGGATACATGTTTATATTATGATATATTATATTACATGACCCCCCAGGATACATGTTTATATTATGATATATTATATTACATGACCCCCCCCCCAGGATACATGTTTATATTATGATATATTATATTACATGACCCCCCCCAGGATACATGTTTATATTATGATATATTATATTACATGACCCCCCCCCCAGGATACATGTTTATATTATGATATATTATATTACATGACCCCCCCCCAGGATACATGTTTATATTATGATATATTATATTACATGACCCCCCCCCCAGGATACATGTTTATATTATGATATATTATATTACATGACCCCCCCAGGATACATGTTTATATATGATATATTATATTACATGACCCCCCAGGATACATGTTTATATTATGATATATTATATTACATGACCCCCCCCCCCAGGATACATGTTTATATTATGATATATTATATTACATGACCCCCCCAGGATACATGTTTATATTATGATATATTATATTACATGACCCCCCCCAGGATACATGTTTATATTATGATATATTATATTACATGACCCCCAGGATACATGTTTATATTATGATATATTATATTACATGACCCCCCCCCCAGGATACATGTTTATATTATGATATATTATATTACATGACCCCCCCCAGGATACATGTTTATATTATGATATATTATATTACATGACCCCCCCCAGGATACATGTTTATATTATGATATATTATATTACATGACCCCCCCCCAGGATACATGTTTATATTATGATATATTATATTACATGACCCCCCCCAGGATACATGTTTATATTATGATATATTATATTACATGACCCCCCAGGGATACATGTTTATATTATGATATATTATATTACATGACCCCCCCCCCAGGATACATGTTTATATTATGATATATTATATTACATGACCCCCCCAGGATACATGTTTATATTATGATATATTATATTACATGACCCCCCCCCCAGGATACATGTTTATATTATGATATATTATATTACATGACCCCCCCAGGATACATGTTTATATTATGATATATTATATTACATGACCTAGGATACATGTTTATATTATGATATTATATTACATATGACCCCCCCAGGATACATGTTTATATTATGATATATTATATTACATGACCCCCCCCCCAGGATACATGTTTATATTATGATATATTATATTACATGACCCCCCCCCCAGGATACATGTTTATATTATGATATATTATATTACATGACCCCCCCCCCAGGATACATGTTTATATTATGATATATTATATTACATACCCCCCCAGGATACATGTTTATATTATGATATATTATATTACATGACCCCCCCCCCAGGATACATGTTTATATTATGATATATTATATTACATGACCCCCCCCAGGATACATGTTTATATTATGATATATTATATTACATGACCCCCCAGGATACATGTTTATATTATGATATATTATATTACATGACCCCCCCCCCAGGATACATGTTTATATTATGATATATTATATTACATGACCCCCCCCCAGGATACATGTTTATATTATGATATATTATATTACATGACCCCCCCCCCAGGATACATGTTTATATTATGATATATTATATTACATATCCCCCTCTCTCCCCCCAGGATACATGTTTATATTATGATATATTATATTACATGACCCCCCCAGGATACATGTTTATATTATGATATATTATATTACATGACCCCCAGGATACATGTTTATATTATGATATATTATATTACATGACCCCCAGGATATGTTTATATTATGATATATTATATTACATGACCCCCCCAGGATACATGTTTATATTATGATATATTATATTACATGACCCCCCCAGGATACATGTTTATATTATGATATATTATATTACATGACCCCCCAGGATACATGTTTATATTATGATATATTATATTGCATGACCCCCCCCCAGGATACATGTTTATATTATGATATATTATATTACATGACCCCCCCCCAGGATACATGTTTATATTATGATATATTATATTACATGACCCCCCCCCCAGGATACATGTTTATATTATGATATATTATATTACATGACCCCCCCAGGATACATGTTTATATTATGATATATTATATTACATGACCCCCCCAGGATACATGTTTATATTATGATATATTATATTACATGACCCCCCCCCAGGGATACATGTTTATATTATGATATATTATATTACATGACCCCCCCCCAGGATACATAAGTTATATTATGATATATTATATTACATGATCCCCCCAGGATACATGTTTATATTATGATATATTATATTACATGACCCCCCCAGGATACATGTTTATATTATGATATATTATATTACATGACCCCCCAGGATATACATGTTTATATTATGATATATTATATTACATGACCCCCCAGGATACATGTTTATATTATGATATATTATATTACATGACCCCCCAGGATACATGTTTATATTATGATATATTATATTACATGACCCCCAGGATACATGTTTATATTATGATATATTATATTACATGACGAGGATACATGTTTATATTATGATATATTATATTATATGACCCCCAGGATACATGTTTATATTATGATATATTATATTACATGACCCCCCCCTTAGGATACATGTTTATATTATGATATATTATATTACATGACCCCCCCAGGATACATGCTTATATTATGATATATTATATTACATGACCCCCCCCCAGGATACATGTTTATATTATGATATATTATATTACATGACCCCCCCCCAGGATACATGTTTATATTATGATATATTATATTACATGACCCCCCCCAGGATACATGTTTATATTATGATATATTATATTACATGACCCCCCCCCAGGATACATGTTTATATTATGATATATTATATTACATGACCCCCCCAGGATACATGTTTATATTATGATATATTATATTACATGACTAGGATACATGTTTATATTATGATATATTATATTACATACAGACCCCCCCCAGGATACATAAAAATATATTATGATATATTATATTACATATTCCCCCAGATACATGTTTATATTATGATATATTATATTACATATCTCCTTAGAAGATACATGTTTATATTATGATATATATTATATATAGCTATGACCCCCCTAGGATACATGTTTATATTATGATATATTATATTACATGGACTTCAGGATACATGTTTATATTATGATATATTATATTACATAACCCCCTCAGGATACATGTTTATATTATGATATATTATATTATACACCTCTCAGATACATATAAGCAAGTTTATATTATGATATATTATATTACATGACCCCCCAGGATACATGTTTATATTATGATATATTATATTACAAGGACCCCCAGGATACATGTTTATATTATGATATATTATATTACATGACCCCCTAGATATACATATGTTTATATTATGATATATTATATTACATGACCCCCCCAGGATACATGTTTATATTATGATATATTATATTACATGACCCCCCCAGGATACATGTTTATATTATGATATATTATATTACATGACCCCCCCCCCAGGATACATGTTTATATTATGATATATTATATTACATGACCCCCCCAGGATACATGTTTATATTATGATATATTATATTACATGACCCCCCCCAGGATACATGTTTATATTATGATATATTATATTACATGACCCCCCCCAGGATACATGTTTATATTATGATATATTATATTACATGACCCCCCCCCAGGATACATGTTTATATTATGATATATTATATTACATGACCCCCCCCAGGATACATGTTTATATTATGATATATTATATTACATGACCCCCCCCAGGATACATGTTTATATTATGATATATTATATTACATGACCCCCCCCAGGATACATGTTTATATTATGATATATTATATTACATGACCCCCCCCAGGATACATGTTTATATTATGATATATTATATTACATGACCCCCCCCAGGATACATGTTTATATTATGATATATTATATTACATGACCCCCCCAGGATACATGTTTATATTATGATATATTATATTACATGACCCCCCCAGGATACATGTTTATATTATGATATATTATATTACATGACCCCCCCAGGATACATGTTTATATTATGATATATTATATTACATGACCCCCCCAGGATACATGTTTATATTATGATATATTATATTACATGACCCCCCAGGATACATGTTTATATTATGATATATTATATTACATGACCCCCCCCAGGATACATGTTTATATTATGATATATTATATTACATGACCCCCCCAGGATACATGTTTATATTATGATATATTATATTACATGACCCCCCCCCCAGGATACATGTTTATATTATGATATATTATATTACATGACCCCCCCCAGGATACATGTTTATATTATGATATATTATATTACATGACCCCCC
>NC_088238.1:10103853-10109603 GCF_036934945.1 Oncorhynchus masou masou | reverse complement strand
TAGAGGACTCAGGTATGAAGGAACCCTGTTAGATGACTCAGGCATGAAGGAACCCTGTTAGAGGACTCAGGTATGAAGGAACCCTGTTAGATGACTCAGGCATGAAGGAACCCTGTTAGAGGACTCAGGTATGAAGGAACCCTGTTAGAGGACTCAGGCATGAAGGAACCCTGTTAGAGGACTCAGGTATGAAGGAACCCTGTTAGATGATATGAAGGAACCCTGTTAGAGGACTCAGGTATGAAGGAACCCTGTTAGAGGATTCAGGTATGAAGGAACCCTGTTAGAGGACTCAGGTATGAAGGAACCCTGTTAGAGGACTCAGGTATGAAGGAACCCTGTTAGAGGATTCAGGTATGAAGGAACCCTGTTAGAGGACTAAGGTATGAAGGAACCATGTTAGAGGACTCAGGTATGAAGGAACCCTGTTAGAGGACTCAGGTATGAAGGAACCCTGTTAGGGGACTCAGGTATGAAGGAACCCTGTTAGAGGACTCAGGTATGAAGGAACCCTGTTAGAGGACTCAGGTATGAAGGAACCCTGTTAGAGGACTCAGGTATGAAGGAACCCTGTTAGAGGACTCAGGTATGAAGGAACCCTGTTAGAGGACTCAGGTATGAAGGAACCCTGTTGGAGGACTCAGGTATGAAGGAACCCTGTTAGAGGACTCAGGTATGAAGGAACCCTGTTGGAGGACACAGCAACAAATGACTGCCTCATGGTAGCTAAGTGTTTCTTGTTTCAGCAGCGGCCTTAGAAGTAGAGTGTTCCTACCAACAGAGAGCGTACCTACCAACACGGAGCGTTCCTACCAACACAGCGTACCTACCAACACAGAGCGTACCTACCAACACAGAGTGCTCCTACCAACACAGAGAGCTCCTACCAACACAGAGCGTACCTACCCAGCCTGACCGACCACCACAGAGCGTACCTACCCAAAATTTTGCTCCTCTCCTAGCTCTCTCAACCCTCAACATTTCCCTCCTCTCCAAGCCCTCTCAACCCTCAACATTTCCCTCCTCTCCAAGCCCTCTCAACCCTCAACATTTCCCTCCTCTCCAAGCCCTCTCAACCCTCAACATTTCCCTCCTCTCCAAGCCCTCTCAACCCTCAACATTTCACTCCTCTCCAAGCCCTATCAACCCTCAACATTTCCCTCCTCTCCAAGCCCTCTCAACCCTCAACATTTCCCTCCACTCCAAGCCCTCTCAACCCTCAACCTTTCCCTCCTCTCCAAGCCCTCTCAACCCTCAACATTTCCCTCCTCTCCAAGCCCTCTCAACCCTCAACATTTCCCTCCTCTCCAAGCTCTCTCAACCCTCAACATTTCTCTCCTCTCCAAGCCCTCTCAACCCTCCCGTTCTGCTGAAGACTTAAGTGGCTAAAAGTCTGCTGTTGCTGCTGATTCATAATTGATGGATCAGTCATACAAGGTATTAGGCCCTGGATGGGATCAGCGCAGTCGTGTGCTTGTGTGGTGAATCATGGGAAAATGGGTCACCTCCCAGGAGCCTGGTGGTGCAGCAGGCGACTCGGTCTTAGACGGAGCACACACACACACCTGACATCTATATGTACCTGTGATTTCCTAAACAGGAAGAAGGAGGAGACAGAGAGAGAAAGACGAGATGGGGAGACAGGAAGAAGGGAGGAGAGGTTGAGTGAGAGAGAGAGAGAGAGAGAGGGGAGAGTAAGAGAGATAGAGAGAGAGAGAGAGAGAGAGAGAGAGAGAGAGAGAAAGACAGTGGGACGATATGGAGATTGACTGAGAACATGAGAACAGTGAGCCGAATGGTTCAGTGAGTTAGAGTGAGCATAAACTCCAAGCATTACATGCTGGCACACACACTTGACTAGGGGGGTGTGTGTGTGTGTGTGTGCGTGCGTGCGTGTGCGTGTGCGTGTGTGTGTGTGTGTGCGTGCGTGCGTGCGTGAGTGCGTGCGTGCGTGTGTGTGTGTGTGCGTGAGTGCGTGTGTGTGTGTGCGTGTGTGTGTGCGTGTGTGTGTGTGTGTGTGTGTGTGTAACAGAGGCAGAACAGTGATGTAATATGTTTCCCTGGTGTTCTCCTATTGTACCGACCACCACCTGCCTGCTGACTCAACAAGACCTCACAGTCTCCCGTCCAAACTCAACATATTATGGTGAATGTACATTTTTTAATGCATTAATTCCTTGTGGTTACATAGGTTAATTAACCCGTGGGGTCGCAGAGTTAAAACAAAAACAACTCAAAGCATTACATTTAGGTATTGGTTCAGAGTAGTTGAGGTTAGGGCTACGGTTTGGGGGGAAGGATTCAAACTAAATAATTAAAAACAAAGCGCTGTTTCCATCAACTATCATCAAGCGTTCTGGCGGCCTGCTAAAACATGGGATTATTTTAAACACATGGGATTACATTAAACATGTTGATTTATATTGAAAACATGGGATTATATTGAACACATGGGTTTAAATTGAACAAGTGGAATTATATTGAACACATGGGATTAAATTTAAAACAAGAGTTATATTGAACACATTAATTTATATTGATCACCTGGGATTATATTGAACACATGAGATTAAATTGAGCACATGTGTTTAGCTCATCCAATCCCAGAATCCTCCTTCACCTTACATGGGAAAGCTGAACTGGGCTGCAGCTCTCCCAAACCCAGAATGACAAAAAGGTTTCACGAGAAGAGTGCCACGCCCGTAGTGTCATGTAGCCACTCAGTAAGGAATGGGAAAGCATTAGTGAGTCCTTCAGCCAGTGGAGAAGAGAGTGGCTCGACGAGAGGCTAGAGCTGGGTAAGAGATGCCTGACTGCCTTACTGCCACAGACCTGTAATAATGAGGTCTGTACTGCTGGTGGTGACTGCTAAGAGAAGACATCCTGCCATAATGCCTCACGACATCACTAAATTACACTACCACTATGATACCTTACTGTTATACTACCACCATGATACCTCACTGTTATACTACCACCATGATACCTCACTACGTCACTAAATTACACTACCACCATGATACCTCACTACGTCACTAAATTACACTACCACCATGATACCTCACTGTTATACTACCACCATGATACCTCACTACGTCACTAAATTACACTACCACCATGATACCTCACTGTTATACTACCACCATGATACCTCACTACGTCACTAAATTACACTACCACCATGATACCTCACTGTTATACTACCACCATGATACCTCACTACGTCACTAAATTACACTACCACCATGATACCTCACTGTTATACTACCACCATGATACCTCACTGTTATACTACCACCATGATACCTCACTGTTATACTACCACCATGATACCTCACTGTTACACTACCACCATGATACCTCACTGTTATACTACCACCATGATACCTCACTACGTCACTAAATTACACTACCACCATGATACCTCACTGTTATACTACCACCATGATACCTCACTGTTACACTACCACCATGACACCTCACTGTTATAGTACCACCATGATACCTCACTGTTATACTACCACCCTGATACCTCACTGTTATACTACCACCATGATACCTCAATGTTACACTACCACCATGATACCTCACTGTTACACTACCACCCTGATACTGTTATACTACCACCCTGATACTGTTATACTACCACCCTGATACTGTTATACTACCACCCTGATACTGTTATACTACCACCCTGATACTGTTATACTACCACCCTGATACTGTTATACTACCACCCTGATACTGTTATACTACCACCCTGATACTGTTATACTACCACCCTGATACTGTTATACTACCACCCTGATACTGTTATACTACCACCCTGATACTGTTATACTACCACCCTGATACTGTTACACTACCACCCTGATACTGTTATACTACCACCCTGATACTGTTATACTACCACCCTGATACTGTTATACTACCACCCTGATACTGTTATACTACCACCCTGATACTGTTATACTACCACCCTGATACTGTTATACTACCACCCTGATACTGTTATACTACCACCCTGATACTGTTATACTACCACCCTGATACTGTTATACTACCACCCTGATACTGTTATACTACCACCCTGATACTGTTATACTACCACCCTGATACTGTTATACTACCACCCTGATACTGTTATACTACCACCCTGATACTGTTATACTACCACCCTGATACTGTTATACTACCACCCTGATACTGTTATACTACCACCCTGATACTGTTATACTACCACCCTGATACTGTTATACTACCACCCTGATACTGTTATACTACCACCCTGATACTGTTATACTATGTTACTGATACCTCACTACATCACTATGTTACTGATACCTCACTACATCACTATGTTACTGACCTCACTACATCACTATGTTACTGATACCTCACTACATCACTATGTTACTGATACCTCACTACATCACTATGTTACTGATACCTCACTACATCACTATGCTACTGATACCTCACTACATCACTATGTTACTGACCTCACTACATCACTATGTTACTGATACCTCACTACATCACTATGCCCTGATACCTCACTACCTCACTACATCACTATGTTACTGATACCTCACTACATCACTATGTTACTGATACCTCACTACATCACTATGTTACTGATACCTCACTACATCACTATGTTACTGATACCTCACTACATCACTATGTTACTGATACCTCACTACATCACTATGTTACTGATACCTCACTACATCACTATGTTACTGATACCTCACTACATCACTATGTTACTGATACCTCACTACATCACTATGTTACTGATACCTCACTACATCACTATGCCCTGATACCTCACTACATCACTATGTTACTGATACCTCACTACATCACTATGCCCTGATACCTCACTACATCACTATGTTACTGATACCTCACTACATCACTATGTTACTGATACCTCACTACATCACTATGTTACTGATACCTCACTACATCACTATGTTACTGATACCTCACTACATCACTATGTTACTGATACCTCACTGCATCACTATGCTACTGATACCTCACTACATCACTATGTTACTGATACCTCACTGCATCACTATGTTACTGATACCTCACTACATCACTATGTTACTGATACCTCACTACATCACTATGTTACTGATACCTCACTACATCACTATGTTACTGATACCTCACTACATCACTATGTTACTGATACCTCACTACATCACTATGTTACTGATACCTCACTACATCACTATGTTACTGATACCTCACTACATCACTATGTTACTGATACCTCACTACATCACTATGCCCTGATACCTCACTACATCACTATGTTACTGATACCTCACTATGTTACTGATACCTCACTATGTTACTGATACCTCACTGCATCACTATGTTACTGATACCTCACTACATCACTATGCCCTGATACCCCACTACATCACTATGTTACTGATACCTCACTACATCACTATGTTACTGATACCTCACTACATCACTATGTTACTGATACCTCACTACATCACTATGTTACTGATACCTCACTACCTCACTATGTTACTGATACCTCACTACATCACTACATCACTATGTTACTGATACCTCACTACCTCACTACATCACTATGTTACTGATACCTCACTGCATCACTATGTTACTGATACCTCACTACATCACTACATCACTATGTTACTGATACCTCACTGCATCACTATGTTACTGATACCTCACTACATCACTATGTTACT
>NC_088238.1:10091353-10098853 GCF_036934945.1 Oncorhynchus masou masou | reverse complement strand
GAAGTCAAAACAAGCTGCTGGTCTGTAGTCAAAACAAGCTGCTGGTCTGTAGTCAATACAAGCTGCTGGTCTGTAGTCAATACAAGCTGCTGGTCTGTAGTCAATACAAGCTGCTGGTCTGGAGTCAGTACAAGCTGCTGGTCTGTAGTCAATACAAGCTATTCCCTAGATTTTCCCCCTACTTTTGAGTGCACCATCTAGGGTATAGGGTGTGGTTTCTGACACAGACAGGGTGCTGTGGACAACAGAGCTCAGAGTAAACATAGAGACGCCAGAGATGTCATACACCGGAGGCAGGACGACAGGCCTCCAACCACGAGTGGTGCAGTATTTACATTGGTAGAGACAGATACATTATTACAGGAGGGTGAGCCCTGCCACACACGCACGCATGCACACACACACACACACACACTCACACACACACACACACACACACACACACACACACACACACACACACACACACACACACACACACACACACACACACACACACACACACACACACACACACACACACACACACACAGCACTCACACAGCATGCAGAGACACACACACACCCTTGTTGGCCACACCGCCGTGCCCAGTGACCGTACGCTCTCGCCTTGTGGTTGCCATGGCTGCAGAGTTTGCGACACGGTGGCAAGGAGGTGTGTGTGTGTGTTTGCTCATTAGATGGCATCAGACACCAGGGCCCTGTGAGTCAGTTAGCATCCTCGCTAGCACTAACACAGGGACATAAAAGCACAGGGTCACATCCCAAATCGCACCCTATTCCCTTTGTAGTGCACTACTTTAGACCAGGGCCTAATATTTAGTGCACTACTTTAGACCAGGGCTCAATATTTAGTGCACTACTTTAGACCAGGGCCCAATATTTAGTGCACTACTTTAGACCAGGGCCCAATATTTAGTGCACTACTTTAGACCAGGGCCCAATATTTAGTGCACTACTTAGGGAATAGGCAGGCATTTGGTACACAGACACAGTTTCAGACCTGGCATCGTTACACACAGGTCTAATGAGCAGCTAGCTCTCTGTCTCAGCTGCCAATAATCACCAGACAGGAGGAGTGGGGTTATACACAACATTACACTACTAGAGAATTGATCAGGGCAACTCAATGTATTGTCTAAATAAATGATAACTAGCTAATGTGTATGTGTGTGTGTGTGTGTGTGTGCGCGTGTGCGTGCGTGTGTGTGTGTTTGTGTGCGTGTGTGTGTGTGTGCGTGCGTGCGTGTGTGTGTGTGTGTGTGTGTGCACTATGTCTGTCCCATGTAAACCAGTCATTAGCCCGTGCTACCTAAGCAGCTCTGTGCTGCCAGGGTACTCTAGAATGTGTACACACTGTTTTCATTCTGATGCAAACACATCGTTAGCACACGTGCTAGCTTAGTGTCCATCATGGCATATATTTTTGTATATTTGTATTTTTTTTATTTAACCTTTATTTAACTAGAACAAATTCTTATTCACAATAATGGCCTATCCAAGGCCAAATCCGGACGACGCTGGGCCAATTGAATTGTGCGCCGCCCCATCCTGGCCGGATGTGACACAGCTGATCATTAGTAATGTCCTACAGATCCAACATGCCCTACAGTGGGGGTGACAGGCAGCAGTGTGAAGAGCCAACATGGAGTCTTAGGAAGCTGCTTCAGAATGCCCTACAGTGGGGGTGACAGGCAGCAGTGTGAAGAGCCAACATGGAGTCTTAGGAAGCTGCTTCAGAATGCCCTACAGTGGGGGTGACAGGCAGCAGTGTGAAGAGCCAACATGGAGTAACAGTTTAGTCAGAGGTTAATCCACTCTGAGAATGATGCTTCTGTTATTCAGGAGGAAGGGTCTAGAATGCTGCTACACAGCAGGGACTGAGGAGTGTCATGACATTGGCCTGGGGGTAGGTTTATGACAGTCATAAATACCTCTTCCCTCCTTTTTCCTCTCTCTACCCTGATGTTACATTTGCAAAATCCCTTGGTTAACATAGAGATTCTGGGAACATCAGAAGGTGGGGGGGGGGGGGGAAATTAACTATATTCTGGTAATCCGATCAATTGAACATATGCGGTGGTACTTAATGAATATGATGTCAGTTCGGTTGTCATCTGAGACATTCTCATCAACGATAAGATGACATAAACTCCACAGTGGAAAGTCTACACATCAGAGTTATCGGATTCACATGGAATTGTTGTTCAATTTAAATGTTTGCATATGAAATTATTCATGATGGGATGAAATGTGATTTTAGCTTCTAAAATGAGAGACTTGGGTTTTCATAAGGTTAGGGCTCTGCTCAATCAGTGGCCCCTGTGAAGAGACATGGGCTATAAAACTTTTCAGACACACCCTTCTCGCTTCACTATATAAAGCTTCTGCTCCTGTTCCGAGGATGTGAGGACGACGGTCTTATGTCAGAATGGTTCAGATAATAACTACAGAACGAAGCCAACATCAGCGTGAGCTTTGGTTGCGAATGGTATGAACTTTGAACACTTATTCACTCACTACAGAAGTGATACCTCCAAGCCGTTGAGTTAGCAACAGCAGCTGCAAAAGCAGGTTAGGAAGGAATAGACAGAGTATCCCGTCTTCCACACAACGTCGTTACTACAACGTATCCAATTTACCAGCAGAGACATTCTTCAAAGGACTCGGTTTGGCAACACGGCCTTCCATCTACCACCAACCTACCGAAGCGCAGCTCAGAGTAAATATTTATTGCATTTTCCTTTTCCAAATGGCCGGTAATTTAGAATGCATAAGATACTGTATTTATGATAGCACAGCTTCTCCCTTTGTCCCTCAGTCTTCCCGCTCTTTCATTCAAACCCAGCCCCTTTTCTTTTGTGTAACAAGCCGTTATATCTGTTCCGCTCGCTAGGGATGTTTTCCTTTATGACGTCATTTGTAATCAAGTTATGATTTAAATATGTGTATGTGTAATTCTGTGTGATTAGTTAGGTATTTAGTAAATAAATAATTAAACCCAATTTTGTATTGCTGATTCAACTTGATAACCAGGGTTTGTGCAGCTAACCAAGAATTTACAACTTTCAGATGAGACTGAATTAAGATGACGATTAATATTGACTGCTATTGTTGTAAAATATGACTAGGTCTTTAAGAGTTTATTCGGAAGATAACAGCTCTATAAATATTATTTTGTGGTGCCCCGACTCTCTAGTTAATTACATTTACATGATTAGCTCAATCAGGTAATATTAATTACAGAGAAATAATTTTATAGAATAGCATGTCATATCACTTAATCCGGCATAGACAAAGACACGACTGGAGGCATTGTGTCTATGTCTGTCTGTCTGTCTGTGTGTGTGTGTGTGTGTCTATGTCTGTCTGTCTGTGTGTGTGTGTGTGTGTCTATGTCTGTCTGTCTGTCTGTGTGTGTGTAAAGGTCTCCATTTCCAAAATATGTAGCATGTTGTGATGCTAAACACTAACCCCTTCAGAGCTGAGCTGAGCTGAGCTGAGAGAGCGAGAGAGAGAGAGAGAGAGAGAGAGAGAGAGAGGGAGACAGAGAGAGAGAGAGGGACTTAAGGATGGGAGGGAGAATAAGAAGGCGAGAGGTAGAGATGTAGGGATGGGAGGGAGAATAGAAAGGAGAGGGGTAGAGAGACAGGGTTGGGAGGGAGAATAGGAAGGAGAGGGGTAGAGATGTAGGGATGGGAGGGAGAATAGAAAGGAGAGGGGTAGAGAGACAGGGTTGGGAGGGAGAATGGGAAGGAGAGGGGTAGAGAGATGTAGGGATGGGAGGGAGAATAGGAAGGAGAGAGGTAGAGAGATGTAGGGATGGGAGGGAGAATAGGAAGGAGAGAGGTAGAGATGTAGGGATGGGAGGGAGAATAGGAAGGAGAGAGGTAGAGGGATGTAGGGATGGGAGGGAGAATAGGAAGGAGAGGGGTAGAGAGATGTAGGGATGGGAGGGAGAATAGGAAGGAGAGGGGTAGAGAGATGTAGGGGTGGGAGGGAGAATAGGAAGGAGAGAGAGGTAGAGAGATGTAGGGATGGGAGGGAGAATAGGAAGGAGAGAGAGGTAGAGATGTAGGGATGGGAGGGAGAATAGGAAGGAGAGGGGTAGAGATGTAGGGTTGGGAGGGAGAATAGGAAGGAGAGAGGTAGAGAGATGTAGGGATGGGAGGGAGAATAGGAAGGAGAGGGGTAGAGAGATGTAGGGATGGGAGGGAGAATAGGAAGGAGAGAGGTAGAGAGATGTAGGGATGGGAGGGAGAATAGGAAGGAGAGAGGTAGAGAGATGTAGGGATGGGAGGGAGAATAGGAAGGAGAGGGGTAGAGATGTAGGGATGGGAGGGAGAATAGGAAGGAGAGGGGTAGAGAGATGTAGGGATGGGAGGGAGAATAGGAAGGAGAGGGGTAGAGAGATGTAGGGATGGGAGGGAGAATAGGAAGGAGAGAGGTAGAGAGATGTAGGGATGGGAGGGAGAATAGGAAGGAGAGAGGTAGAGAGACAGGGATGGGAGGGAGAATAGGAAGGAGAGAGGTAGAGAGATGTAGGGGTGGGAGGGAGAATAGAAAGGAGAGAGGTAGAGAGATGTAGGGATGGAGGGAGAATAGGAAGGAGAGGGGTAGAGAGATGTAGGGATGGGAGGGAGAATAGGAAGGAGAGGGGTAGAGAGATGTAGGGATGGGAGGGAGAATAGAAAGGAGAGAGGTAGAGAGATGTAGGGGTGGGAGGGAGAATAGGAAGGAGAGGGGTAGAGAGATGTAGGGATGGGAGGGAGAATAGGAAGGAGAGAGGTAGAGAGATGTAGGGATGGGAGGGAGAATAGGAAGGAGAGGGGTAGAGAGATGTAGGGATGGGAGGGAGAATAGGAAGGAGAGGGGTAGAGAGACAGGGATGGGAGGGAGAATAGGAAGGAGAGAGGTAGAGAGATGTAGGGATGGGAGGGAGAATAGGAAGGAGAGGGTAGAGAGATGTAGGGATGGGAGGGAGAATAGGAAGGAGAGGGGTAGAGAGATGTAGGGATGGGAGGGAGAATAGGAAGGAGAGGGGTAGAGAGACAGGGATGGGAGGGAGAATGGGAAGGAGAGGGGTAGAGAGATGTAGGGATGGGAGGGAGAATAGAAAGGAGAGAGGTAGAGAGATGTAGGGATGGGAGGGAGAATAGGAAGGAGAGGGGTAGAGAGATGTAGGGATGGGAGGGAGAATATGAAGGAGAGAGGTAGAGAGATGTAGGGATGGGAGGGAGAATATGAAGGAGAGAGGTAGAGAGATGTAGGGGTGGGAGGGAGAATAGGAAGGAGAGGGGGAGAGAGATGTAGGGTTGGGAGGGAGAATAGGAAGGAGAGAGGTAGAGAGACAGGGATGGGAGGGAGAATAGGAAGGAGAGGGGTAGAGAGATGTAGGGATGGGAGGGAGAATGGGAAGGAGAGGGGTAGAGGGTGATGGATCTGGCTGTATCCATGAAGAACCAATGAGACACAACTGTCAAAGCACGTTACTGTTCCCGACAAAACACTATCACAACACATAGCAGCATAACCTAGAGATTCACACACACTACTGATACACTACTACTGATACACTACTACAGATACACACTACTGATACACACTACTGATACACACTACTGATACACACTACTGATACACACTACTGATACACTACTACAGATACACACTACTGATACACACTACTGATACACACTACTGATACACACTACTGATACACACTACTGATACACTACTACAGATACACACTACTGATACACTACTACAGATACACACTACTGATACACACCACTACTGATACACACTACTGATACACACCACTACTGATACACACCACTGATACACACCACTGATACACACTAATACTGATACACACTACTGATACACACTAATGATACACACCACTGATACACACTACTACTGATACACACTACTGATACACACACTACTGATACACACTACTGATACACACTACTGATACACACTACTGATATACACTACTGATACACACTACTGATACACACTACTGATACTCACTACTGATACACGCTACTGATACACACTACTGATACACACTACTGATACACACTACTACTGATACACACTACTACTGATACACACTACTACTGATACACACTACTGATACACACTACTACTGATACACACTACTACTGATACACACTACTACTGATACACACTACTGATACACACTAATGCTGATACACACTACTGATACACACTACTACTGATACACACTACTGATACACACCACTGATACACACTAATACTGATACACACTACTGATACACACTACTGATACACACTACTGATACACACTACTACTGATACACACTACTGATACACACCACTGATACACACTAATACTGATACACACTACTGATACACACTACTGATACACACTACTGATACACACTACTGATACACACTACTACTGATACACACTAATACTGATACACACTACTGATACACACTACTGATACACACTACTGATACACACTACTACTGATACACACCACTACTGATACACTACTGATACACACTACTGATACACACTACTGATACACACTACTGATACACACTACTGATATACACTACTGATATACACTACTGATACACACTACTGATACACACTACTGATACACACTACTACTCTCTCTCTCTCTCTCTCTCTCTCTCTCTCTCTCTCTCTCTCTCTCTCCCTGTCTCTCTTTCTCTCTCTCTCTCTCTCTCTCTCTCTCTCTCTCTCTCTCTCTCTCTCTCGCTCTCTCTCTCTCTCTCTGTAGTTTTCTTGCTCTCTGGTTCTGATAATTATCCAGCCGGGAACTCGGAGGGTGTTGTCTTCGCTCCAACAGGGGCACGGGACATAATTGCACCACACACACACTCAAGTTGGGAACATGAGGCATGTTTACAGAATGTGGAGGTCACATGACCACCATGCAGAACTCCAGAATCAGGACGCTCCTCCACACTGCTCCGTGTGCTAGATCCTGTGAGCTGGGTGATGTGCATTCTGTGTGCCAGGCATATCTCTGGGTAGGGGGAGCACCTGAGTCACATACAGAGCAATAGCCCAGCCTGGGTACAGCAGGGTATACAGACAGGCTGCTAGGAGATAAACAGCAGGGTATACAGACAGGCTGCTAGGAGATAAACAGCAGGGTACAGTGACAGGCTGCTAGGAGATAAAAAGCAGGGTATAGAGACAGGCTGCTAGGAGATAAACAGCAGGGTACAGTGACAGGCTTCTAGGAGATAAACAGCAGGGTACAGTGACAGGCTGCTAGGAGATAAACAGCAGGGTACATTGACAGGCTGCTAGGAGATAAACAGCAGGGTATACAGACAGGCTGCTAGGAGATAAACAGCAGGGTACAGTGACAGGCTTCTAGGAGATAAACAGCAGGGTACAGTGACAGGCTGCTAGGAGATAAACAGCAGGGTACATTGACAGGCTGCTAGGAGATAAACAGCAGG
>NC_088238.1:10073853-10086353 GCF_036934945.1 Oncorhynchus masou masou | reverse complement strand
GTGTGTAGTGTAGTGTAGTGTGGTGTGTAGTGTAGTGTAGTGTGTAGTGTAGTGTAGTGTGTAGGGTGCAGTGTGTAGTATTGTGTAGTGTGTAGTGTAGTGGAGTGTAGTATGTAGTGTAGTGTAGTGTAGTGTAGTGTAGTGTAGTGTAGTGTAGTGTAGTGTAGTGTAGTGTAGTGTGTAGGGTGTAGTGTAGTGTAGTGGAGTGTAGTGTGTAGTGTAGTGTAGTGTAGTGTAGTGTAGTGTAGTGTGTAGGGTGTAATGTAGTGTAGTGTGTAGTGTAGTGTAGTGTAGTGTAGTGTAGTGTAGTGTAGTGTGTCGTGTAGTGTAGTGTGTAGGGTGTAGTGTAGTGTAGTGTAGTGTAGTGTAGTGTAGTGTAGTGTAGTGTAGTGTAGGGTGTGGTGTAGTGTAGCGTAGTGTAGTGTGTAGTGTGTAGTGTGTAGCGTTGTGTAGTGTGTAGGGTGTAGTGTAGTGTAGTGTAGTGTAGTGTAGTGTAGTGTGTAGGGTGTAGTGTAGTGTAGTGTGTAGTGTGTAGTGTAGTGTGTAGTGTTGTGTAGTGTGTAGGGTGTAGTGTAGTGTAGTGTAGTGTAGTGTAGTGTGTAGGGTATAGTGTAGTGTAGTGTAGTGTAGTGTAGTGTAGTGTAGTGTAGTGTAGTGTGTAGTGTAGTGTGGTGGTGTGTTTTTATCTGGAGAGAGTTATGTCAAGTGGGAAAAGGGAGAAGAGGAGGGAAGAGAGAGAAGAGGAGGGAAGAGAAGAGAAGAGGAGGGAAGAGAGAGAAGAGGAGGGAAGAGAAGAGAAGAGGAGGGAAGAGAGAGAAGAGGAGGGAAGAGAAGAGAAGAGGAGGGAAGAGAGAGAAGAGGATGGATGAGAAGAGAAGAGGAGGGAAGAGAGAGAAGAGAAGAGAGGAAAGGGAAGAGGAAGGAAGGGAAGGGAGAAGAGGAGAGAAGAGAAGAGAGAGAGAAGAGGAGGGAAGAGAAGATATGGGAAGAGAGAGAAGAGAAGAGGAGGGAGAGAAGAGGAAGGAAGGGAGAGAAGAGGAGGGAGAGAAGAGAAGAGGAGGGAAGGGAGAAAAGAGGAGGGAGAGAAGAGAAGTGGAGGGAGAGAAGAGGAGAGGAGGGAGAGAAGATGAGAGGAGGGAGAGAAGAGGAGGGAAGAGAAGTGGAGGGAGAGAAGAGGAGAGGAGAGGAGGGAGAGAAGAGAAGAGGGAGAGAAGAGAAGAGGAGGGAGAGAAGAGGAGGGAAGAGAAGAGAAGAGGAGGGAGAGAAGAGGAGGGAAGAGAAGAGAAGAGGAGGGAGAGAAGAGAAGAGGAGGGAGAGAAGAGAAGTGGAGGGAGATAAGAGAAGAGAAGTGGAGGGAGAGAAGAGAAGTGGAGGGAGAGAATAGAAGAGGAGAGGAGGGAGAGAAGAGGAGAGGAGGGATAGAAGAGGAGAGGAGGGAGAGAAAAGGAGAGGAGGGAGAGAAGAGGGGGAAGAGAAGTGGAGGGAACAGAATAGAAGGGGCCTCCTAAGATGTGTTTATTGAGATTGTCATGTCAGATCCCTTTCTTGGTCAGTTGTGGTGCCGCTGCTTCTCACATCTCACATCACTGGCCTCATCAGAGATGGAGAGAGACAGAATGAGACAATAATAGATGGAAGGGAAAATAGAGTGACAGAGAGAGAGAGAGAGAGAGAGAGAGAGAGAGAGAGAGAGAGAGAGAGAGAGAGAGAGAGAGAGAGAGAGAGAGAGAGGGGGAGAGGGAGAGAGCGAGAGAGAGAGAGAGAGAGAGAGAGAGGAGAGAGAGAGAGAGAGAGAGAGAGAGAGAGAGGGGGAGAGGGAGAGAGAGAGAGAGAGAGAGAGAGAGAGAGAGAGAGAGAGAGAGAGAGGGAGAGAGAGAGAGAGAGAGAGAGAGAGAGGGGGAGAGGGAGAGAGCGAGAGAGAGAGAACAGGAGGAGGGTGAAGAGGTGGAGATCAAGGGGTGAGGAAAATGCACTGTAATGAATGTTGTGCCACAGTTCCCATATTTTAGAGACTGCATCATTCTGTTTTATGGGGCTCTCAGGGTAGTGGGGAGGGAGGAAGACGAAGAAGGATGGAGGAGGGGTATAAATCGGTCTAAGGGAAGAAATGCTTCATCACACCAGCCCTGTGTGTGTGTGTGTGTGTGTGTGTGTGTGTGTGTGTGTGTGTGTGTGTGTGTGTGTGTGTGGGTGTGTGCGTGTGCGTGCGTGCGTGCGCGTGTGCGTGTGCATGTGCGTGTGCGTGTGCGTGTGTAGTGTGCGTGTGCGTGTGTAGTGTGCGTGTGCGTGTGTAGTGTGCGTGTGCGTGTGCGTGTGTGCGTGTGTGCGTGTGTGTGTGTGCACGAGTACATCATAGAGGCACTACTGCAATCAGAACACGGTGTGGTGCCGCAACCCTCCAGACCAGGCTGGAAACACAAGGGTCCTACAACCCCTGGGACACACAGCCTCTGAGGAGCAGACTGTACAGACAGGGGAAATGCAATACGTTTTAGAAGGATAGTGTGGTTCTCCTCAGAAACAACCTTGTGTTAGGACGGGACGTTGAGTCCACACACACACACACACACACACACACACACACACACACACACACACACACATACACACACACAGACACAGACACAGACACAGACACACACACACACACACACACACACACACACACACACACAGACACAGACACAGACACAGACACAGACACAGACACAGACACACACACACACACACACACACACACACACACACACACACACACACAGACACAGACACAGACACAGACACACACACACACACACACACACACACACACACAGACACAGACACAGACACAGACACAGACACAGACACACACACACACACACACACACACACACACACACACACAGCCATATGAGCCTGTATTTTGTTAATGGAACATACAGAGATGCCTGACATTCCAAACAGACCTATAAATAGTGGCGCCTAGCAACGGGCAGAAAGCAGAGCACATCGCTCCTCTCCTCTACGCCGCCAACCTGCTTCACATATACACGCAGGAGGGGTGCCTGGGTAACCTGAAGTGAAAAGGCCTGGTCCCATTCACACACACCCCTCTGATCTAAACCCGATCTAAAGCAGAGATAGACTGGTCCCAGATCAGTTTGTGTTGTATCACCAAACCCTACGGTCGTTGTCATGCCAACTAGACTGGTCCCAGATCAGTTTGTGTTGTATTACCAAACCCTACGGTCGTTGTCATGCCAACTCGTGACCAGAGAGGATTTGACCAAGCAAAGAAATCTGGGAACCTGACGACCGTGTCACAGGCATCACATCTGTGCCACAGTTACAGAGACACAGAGGGGTTTGACTGGATCCCGCTACACGCTACCGCTAGTCAGCCGATCCATCAACCCCACTCAGTTTGACCTCCCATGTTAGCATCCAGCGCTAGAGGTGAGATGTGATCAGAACGCCTCCATCTTGTTTGTCTTTTGTCACAGTGATCGTCGAGGCGGGGGTAGCAAACCTTTCGTAGCGTCTCTCTATCTGTCTCTCTCTGTTTCTCCCTGTCTCTTCCTGTCTCTTTCTCTGTCTGTCTCTCTCTGTCTGTCTCTCTGTCTCTCAATCTGTCTCTCTCTCTCTGTCTATGTCTCTCTTTCCCTGTCTCTCAATCTGTCTCTCTCTCTCTCTGTCTGTCTCCCTGTCTCTCAATCTGTCTCTCTCTCTCTGTCTATGTCTCTCTTTCCCTGTCTCTCAATCTGTCTCTCTCTCTCTCTGTCTGTCTCCCTGTCTCTCAATCTGTCTCTCTCTCTCTGTCTATGTCTCTCTCTCCCTGTCTCTCAATCTGTCTCTCTCTCTGTCTCTCCCTGTCTCTGACTCTCTCTCCGTCTCTCTCTCTCTCTCTCTCTCTCTCTCTCTCTCTCTCTGTATCTCTCTCTCTCTCTCTCTCTGTATCTCTCTCTCTCTCTCTCTCTCTGTCTCTCTCTCTCTCTCTCTCTCTCTCTCTCTCTCTCTCTCTGTATCTCACACCTTTTCAGGAAGAGGCAGATGGATTGATACAACAAATAACACTCCTAAAGAGAGGCTGATTCACTGTAGAGAGACTGATTCACTGTAGAGAGACTGATTCACTGTAGAGAGACAGGTACATTCACAACACTCCTAAAGAGAGACTGATTCACTGTAGAGAGACTGATGTATGCCACAACACTCCTAAAGAGTGACTGATTCACTGTAGAGAGACTGATGTATGCCACAACACTCCTAAAGAGTGACTGATTCACTGTAGAGAGACTGATGTATGCCACAACACTCCTAAAGAGTGACTGATTCACTGTAGAGAGACTGATGTATGCCACAACACTCCTAAAGAGTGACTGATTCACTGTAGAGAGACTGATGTACATTCACAACACTCCTAAAGAGAGACTGATTCACTGTAGAGAGACTGATGTATGCCACAACACTCCTAAAGAGAGACTGATTCACTGTCGAGAGACTGATGTACGCCACAACACTCCTAAAAGAGACTGATTCACTGTAGAGAGACAGGTACATTCACAACACTCCTAAAGAGAGACTGATTCACTGTAGAGAGACTGATGTACGCCACAACACTCCTAAAAGAGGCTGATTCACTGTAGAGAGACTGATTCACTGTAGAGAGACTGATGTACGCCACAACACTCCTAAAGAGAGACTGATTCACTGTAGAGAGACTGAGGTACATTCACAACACTCCTAAAGAGAGGCTGATTCACTGTAGAGAGACTGATTCATTGTAGAGAGACTGATTCACTGTAGAGAGACAGGTACATTCACAACACTCCTAAAGAGAGACTGATTCACTGTAGAGAGACTGATTCACTGTAGAGAGACTGATGTAAATTCACAACACTCCTAAAGAGAGACTGATTCACTGTAGAGAGACTGATTCACTGTAGAGAGACAGGTACATTCACAACACTCCTAAAGAGAGACTGATTCACTGTAGAGAGACTGATGTATGCCACAACACTCCTAAAGAGTGACTGATTCACTGTAGAGAGACTGATGTATGCCACAACACTCCTAAAGAGTGACTGATTCACTGTAGAGAGACTGATGTATGCCACAACACTCCTAAAGAGTGACTGATTCACTGTAGAGAGACTGATGTACGCCACAACACTCCTAAAGAGTGACTGATTCACTGTAGAGAGACTGATTCACTGTAGAGAGACTGATTCACTGTAGAGAGACTGATTCACTGTAGAGAGACTGATTCACTGTAGAGAGACTGATTCAATGTAGAGAGACAGGTACATTCACAACACTCCTAAAGAGAGACTGATTCACTGTAGAGAGACTGATTCACTGTAGAGAGACAGGTACATTCACAACACTCCTAAAGAGAGACTGATTCACTGTAGAGAGACGGATTCACTGTAGAGAGACTGATGTACGCCACAACACTCCTAAAGAGAGACTGATTCACTGTAGAGAGACTGATTCACTGTAGAGAGACTGATGTACGCCACAACACTCCAAAAGAGAGACTGATTCACTGTAGAGAGACTGATTCACTGTAGAGAGACTGATGTATGCCACAACACTCCTAAAGAGAGACTGATTCACTGTGGAGAGACTGATGTATGCCACAACACTCCTAAAGAGAG
Source organism: Oncorhynchus masou masou (assembly GCF_036934945.1). Classification (NCBI taxonomy): domain Eukaryota; kingdom Metazoa; phylum Chordata; class Actinopteri; order Salmoniformes; family Salmonidae; genus Oncorhynchus; species Oncorhynchus masou. The sequence goes on along the minus strand of NC_088238.1, from coordinate 10,080,711 downwards.
ACTGATTCACTGTAGAGAGACTGATTCACTGTAGAGAGACTGATGTACGCCACAACACTCCTAAAGAGAGACTGATTCACTGTAGAGAGACTGATGTACGCCACAACACTCCTAAGAGAGACTGATTCACTGTAGAGAGACTGATTCACTGTAGAGAGACTGATTCACTGTAGAGAGACAGGTACATTCACAACACTCCTAAAGAGAGACTGATTCACTGTAGAGAGACTGATTCACTGTAGAGAGACAGGTACATTCACAACACTCCTAAAGAGAGACTGATTCACTGTAGAGAGACTGATTCGCTGTAGAGAGACTGATGTACGCCACAACACTCCTAAAGAGAGACTGATTCACTGTAGAGAGACTGATTCACTGTAGAGAGACTGATGTACGCCACAACACTCCTAAAGAGAGACTGATTCACTGTAGAGAGACTGATTCACTGTAGAGAGACTGATGTATGCCACAACACTCCTAAAGAGAGACTGATTCACTGTAGAGAGACTGATGTATGCCACAACACTCCTAAAGAGAGACTGATTCACTGTAGAGAGACTGATTCACTGTAGAGAGACTGATGTACGCCACAACACTCCTAAAGAGAGACTGATTCACTGTAGAGAGACTGATTCACTGTAGAGAGACTGATGTATGCCACAACACTCCTAAAGAGAGACTGATTCACTGTAGAGAGACTGATGTATGCCACAACACTCCTAAAGAGAGACTGATTCACTGTAGAGAGACTGATGTATGCCACAACACTCCTAAAGAGAGACTGATTCACTGTAGAGAGACTGATTCACTGTAGAGAGACAGGTACATTCACAACACTCCTAAAGAGAGACTGATTCACTGTAGAGAGACTGATGTATGCCACAACACTCCTAAAGAGTGACTGATTCACTGTAGAGAGACTGAGGTACATTCACAACACTCCTAAAGAGAGGCTGATTCACTGTAGAGAGACTGATTCATTGTAGAGAGACTGATTCACTGTAGAGAGACAGGTACATTCACAACACTCCTAAAGAGAGACTGATTCACTGTAGAGAGACTGATTCACTGTAGAGAGACAGGTACATTCACAAACACTCCTAAAGAGAGACTGATTCACTGTAGAGAGACTGATTCACTGTAGAGAGACAGGTACATTCACAACACTCCTAAAGAGAGACTGATTCACTGTAGAGAGACTGATGTATGCCACAACACTCCTAAAGAGTGACTGATTCACTGTAGAGAGACTGATGTATGCCACAACACTCCTAAAGAGTGACTGATTCACTGTAGAGAGACTGATGTATGCCACAACACTCCTAAAGAGTGACTGATTCACTGTAGAGAGACTGATGTACATTCACAACACTCCTAAAGAGAGACTGATTCACTGTAGAGAGACTGATGTATGCCACAACACTCCTAAAGAGAGACTGATTCACTGTCGAGAGACTGATGTACGCCACAACACTCCTAAAGAGAGGCTGATTCACTGTAGAGAGACTGATTCACTGTAGAGAGACTGATGTACGCCACAACACTCCTAAAGAGAGACTGATTCACTGTAGAGAGACTGAGGTACATTCACAACACTCCTAAAGAGAGGCTGATTCACTGTAGAGAGACTGATTCATTGTAGAGAGACTGATTCACTGTAGAGAGACAGGTACATTCACAACACTCCTAAAGAGAGACTGATTCACTGTAGAGAGACTGATTCACTGTAGAGAGACTGATGTACATTCACAACACTCCTAAAGAGAGACTGATTCACTGTAGAGAGACTGATTCACTGTAGAGAGACAGGTACATTCACAACACTCCTAAAGAGAGACTGATTCACTGTAGAGAGACTGATGTATGCCACAACACTCCTAAAGATTGACTGATTCACTGTAGAGAGACTGATGTATGCCACAACACTCCTAAAGAGTGACTGATTCACTGTAGAGAGACTGATGTATGCCACAACACTCCTAAAGAGTGACTGATTCACTGTAGAGAGACTGATGTACGCCACAACACTCCTAAAGAGAGACTGATTCACTGTAGAGAGACTGATTCACTGTAGAGAGACTGATTCACTGTAGAGAGACTGATTCACTGTAGAGAGACTGATTCACTGTAGAGAGACTGATGTACACCACAACACTCCTAAAGAGAGACTGATTCACTGTAGAGAGACTGATGTACACCATAACACTCCTAAAGAGAGACTGATTCACTGTAGAGAGACTGATTCACTGTAGAGAGACTGATGTACGCCAAAACACTCCTAAAGAGTGACTGATTCACTGTAGAGAGACTGATTCACTGTAGAGAGACTGATTCACTGTAGAGAGACTGATTCACTGTAGAGAGACTGATTCACTGTAGAGAGACTGATGTACACCACAACACTCCTAAAGAGAGACTGATTCACTGTAGAGAGACTGATGTACACCATAACACTCCTAAAGAGAGACTGATTCACTGTAGAGAGACTGATTCACTGTAGAGAGACTGATGTACACCACAACACTCCTAAAGAGAGACTGATTCACTGTAGAGAGACTGATGTACGTCACAACACTCCTAAAGAGAGACTGATTCACTGTAGAGAGACGGATGTACATTCACAACACTCCTAAAGAGAGACTGATTCACTGTAGAGAGACTGATGTACATTCACAACACTCCTAAAGAGAGACTGATTCACTGTAGAGAGACTGATGTACGCCACAACACTCCTAAAGAGAGACTGATTCACTGTAGAGAGACTGATGTACATTCACAACACTCCTAAAGAGAGACTGATTCACTGTAGAGAGACTGATGTATGCCACAACACTCCTAAAGAGAGACTGATTCACTGTCGAGAGACTGATGTACGCCACAACACTCCTAAAGAGAGACTGATTCACTGTAGAGAGACAGGTACATTCACAACACTCCTAAAGAGAGACTGATTCACTGTAGAGAGACTGATGTACGCCACAACACTCCTAAAGAGAGGCTGATTCATTGTAGAGAGACTGATTCACTGTAGAGAGACTGATGTACGCCACAACACTCCTAAAGAGAGACTGATTCACTGTAGAGAGACTGAGGTACATTCACAACACTCCTAAAGAGAGGCCGATTCACTGTAGAGAGACTGATTCATTGTAGAGAGACTGATTCACTGTAGAGAGACTGATTCACTGTAGAGAGACTGATTCACTGTAGAGAGACTGATTCACTGTAGAGATGCTGATTCACTGTAAAGAGACTGATTCACTGTAGAGAGGCTGATTCACTGTAGAGAGACTGATTCACTGTAGAGATGCTGATTCACTGTAGAGAGACTGATTCACTGTAGAGAGACTGATTCACTGTAGAGAGACTGATTCACTGTAGAGAGACTGATTCACTGTAGAGAGACTGATTCACTGTAGAGAGACTGATTCACTGTAGAGATGCTGATTCACTGTAGAGAGACTGATTCACTGTAGAGAGGCTGACAACAAGGAACCCAGCTGACACTACAAGGGAAAAGGACAACAAGGAACCCAGCTGACACTACAAGGGAAAAGGACAACAAGGAACCCAGCTGACACTACAAGGGAAAAGGACAACAAGGAACCCAGCTGAAACTACAAGGGAAAAGGACAACAAGGAACCCAGCTGACACTACAAGGGAAAAGGACAACAAGGAACCCAGCTATTAACAGAAAGCCTTCCCTAAAGAGAAAGGTCTTCAGGCCCGTTTTAAAGGAGCCCTGGAGTCTGTGGTGCCTTCATGTGGTCCCGGGAGGACATTCCAGAGACTGGGGGCGGTCGAGCTGAAAGCCTGATCCTCGAGGAGCGTAGCTTGGTCCTGGGGGCATGGAGGAGCAGGCTATGTCTTGACCGGAGGGAGCGGGTAGGGTCATGGAAGGAGAGCAGTTCTTTGAGATGAGCAGGGGCATTGCCATGACTACACTGGAAGGTCATCAGGAGGGTTATGAGACTGGGAGCCAGTGCAGAGATGCCAGGATGGGGTTGAAGTGAAGGTGTTTCCTGACTCTCATCAGGATCCTGGCAGTACTGTTCTGGATGTACTGGAGCTTCTGGAGACTCCTACCAGGGATCCAGGTGAAGACTGTGTTGTAGTCCTGGAGACTCCTGTCAGGGAACCAGGTGAAGACTGTGTTGTAGTCCTGGAGACTCCTGTCAGGGAACCAGGTGAAGACTGTGTTGTAGTCATGGAGACTCCTGCCAGGGATCCAGGTGAAGACCGTGTTGTAGTCCTGGAGACTCCTGCCAGGGATCCAGGTGAAGACTGTGTTGTAGTCCTGGAGACTCCTGCCAGGGATCCAGGTGAAGACTGTGTTGTAGTCCTGGAGACTCCTGCCAGGGATCCAGGTGAAGACTGTGTTGGAGTCCTGGAGACTCCTGTCAGGGATCCAGGTGAAGACTGTGTTGTAGTTCTGGAGACTCCTGCCAGGGATCCAGGTGAAGACTGTGTTGTAGTTCTGGAGACTCCTGCCAGGGATCCAGGTGAAGACCGTGTTGTAGTCCTGGAGACTCCTGCCAGGGATCCAGGTGAAGACCGTGCTGTAGTCCTGGAGACTCCTGTCAGGGATCCAGGTGAAGACTGTTGTAGTCCTGGAGACTCCTGCCAGGGATCCAGGTGAAGACTGTGTTGTAGTCATGGAGACTCCTGCCAGGGATCCAGGTGAAGACCGTGCTGTAGTCCTGGAGACTCCTGCCAGGGATCCAGGTGAAGACTGTGTTGTAGTCATGGAGAATCCTACCAGGGATCCAGGTGAAGACTGTGTTGTAGTCATGGAGAATCCTACCAGGGATCCAGGTGAAGACCGTGCTGTAGTCATGGAGACTCCTGCCAGGGATCCAGGTGAAGACCGTGCTGTCGTCGTCCAGCCTTGAGGAGATAAAGGAATGGACCAGTTTCTCTGCATCAGACTGAGTGAGACGGAGTTTGGCAATGTTCACGAGGTGATAGAATTGTTTTATTTTATTGAACCTTTATTTAACTAGGCAAGTCAGTTAAGAACAAATTCTTATTTTCAATGACTGCCTAGAAACAGTGGGTTAACTGCCTGTTCAGGGGCAGAACGACAGATTTGTACCTTGTCTGCTCAGGGATTACGAACTTGCAACCTCTCGGTTACTAGTCCAACGCTCTAACCACTAGGCTACGCTGCCACCCCTACACTCGAACCACTAGGCTACGCTGCCGCCCCTACACTCTAACCACTAGGCTACGCTGCCGCCCCTACACTCTAACCACTAGGCTACCCTGCCATCTCTACACTCTAACCACTAGGCTACGCTGCCGCCCCTACACTCTAACCACTAGGCTACCCTGCCATCTCTACACTCTAACCACTAGGCTACCCTGCCATCTCTACACTCTAACCACTAGGCTACGCTGCCGCCCCTACACTCTAACCACTAGGCTACACTGCCGCCCCAGAATGACAAACAGTGACAAACAGACAAACAGTGGCTGTCAAAGGTCAGGGAGGAATCGATCTTTACAGACAGACTGAAAACTGAGGGGGAGAGAGGGATGTTCTGTCCTGCAACGGTCAGGTGTGTTATTGGTCAGGTGTGTTATTGGTCAGGTGTGTTATTGGTCAGGTGTGTTATTGGTGAGGTGTGTTATTGGTCAGGTGTGTTATTGGTGAGCTGTGTAATTGGTGAGCTGTGAAATTGGTGAGCTGTGTAATTGGTGAGGTGTGTTATTGGTGAGGTGTGTTATTGGTGAGTGCTGGACCTGGTGTGTTATCGGTGAGTGCTGGACCTGGTGTGGTGTGTTATTGGTGAGGTGTGTTATTGGTGAGTGCTGGACCTGGTGTGTTATCGGTGAGTGCTGGACCTGGTGTGTTATTGGTGAGGTGTGTTATCAGTGAGTGCTGGACCTGGTGTGTTATTGGTGAGGTGTGTTATCGGTGAGTGCTGGACCTGGTGTGTTATCGGTGAAGTGCTGGACCTGGTGTGTTATCGGTGAGGTGTGTTATCGGTGAGTGCTGGACCTGGTGTGTTATTGGTGAGTGCTGGACCTGGTGTGTTATTGGTGAGGTGTGTTATCGGTGAGTGCTGGACCTGGTGTGTTATTGGTGAGAAGTGTTATTGGTGAGTGCTGGACCTGGTGTGTTATTGGTGAGTGCTGGACCTGGTGTGTTATTGGTGAGTGCTGGACCTGGTGTGTTATCGGTGAGTGCTGGACCTGGTGTGTGACTGGTGAGTGCTGGACCTGGTGTGTTATTGGTGAATGCTGGACCTGGTGTGTTATCGGTGAGGTGTGTTATCGGTGAGTGCTGGACCTGGTGTGTTATTGGTGAGAAGTGTTATTGGTGAGTGCTGGACCTGGTGTGTTATTGGTGAGTGCTGGACCTGGTGTGTTATCGGTCAGTGCTGGACCTGGTGTGTTATCGGTGAGTGAAGGACCTGGTGTGTTATTGGTGAGTGCTGGACCTGGTGTGTTATTGGTGAGTGCTGGACCTGGTGTGTTATTGGTGAGTGCTGGACCTGGTGTGTTATTGGTGAGTGCTGGACCTGGTGTGTTATCGGTCAGTGCTGGACCTGGTGTGTTATCGGTGAGGTGTGTTATCGGTGAGTGCTGGACCTGGTGTGTTATTGGTGAGTGCTGGACCTGGTGTGTTATTGGTGAGTGCTGGACCTGGTGTGTTATCGGTGAGTGCTGGACCTGGTGTGTGATTGGTGAGGTGTGTTATCGGTGAGTGCTGGACCTGGTGTGTTATTGGTGAGTGCTGGACCTGGTGTGTTATCGGTGAGTGCTGGACCTGGTGTGTTATTGGTGAGGTGTGTTATCGGTGAGTGCTGGACCTGGTGTGTTATTGGTGAGTGCTGGACCTGGTGTGTTAT
>NC_088238.1:10063853-10068853 GCF_036934945.1 Oncorhynchus masou masou | reverse complement strand
TATCAGGCTGTCTTGTCAACGTGTACACCAACACATCCCCTACAGGGAGAATCATATCAGGCTGTCTTGTCAACGTGTACACCAACACATCCCCTACAGGGACAATCATATCAGGCTGTCTTGTCAACGCGTACACCAACACATCCCCTACAGGGAGAATCATATCAGGCTGTCTTGTCAACGTGTACACCAACACATCCCCTACAGGGAGAATCATATCAGGCTGTCTTGTCAACGTGTACACCAACACATCCCCTACAGGGAGAATCATATCAGGCTGTCTTGTCAACGTGTACACCAACACATCCCCTACAGGGAGAATCATATCAGGCTGTCTTGTCAACGTGTACACCAACACATCCCCTACAGGGAGAATCATATCAGGCTGTCTTGTCAACGCGTACACCAACACATCCCCTACAGGGAGAATCATATCAGGCTGTCTTGTCAACGTGTACACCAACACATCCCCTACAGGGAGAATCATATCAGGCTGTCTTGTCAACGTGTACACCAACACATCCCCTACAGGGAGAATCATATCAGGCTGTCTTGTCAACGCGTACACCAACACATCCCCTACAGGGAGAATCATATCAGGCTGTCTTGTCAACGTGTACACCAACACATCCCCTACAGGGAGAATCATATCAGGCTGTCTTGTCAACGCGTACACCAACACATCCCCTACAGGGAGAATCATATCAGGCTGTCTTGTCAAGGCGTACACCAACACATCCCCTACAGGGAGAATCATATCAGGCTGTCTTGTCAACGTGTACACCAACACATCCCCTACAGGGAGAATCATATCAGGCTGTCTTGTCAACGCGTACACCAACACATCCCCTACAGGGAGAATCATATCAGGCTGTCTTGTCAACGTGTACACCAACACATCCCCTACAGGGAGAATCATATCAGGCTGTCTTGTCAACGCGTACACCAACACATCCCCTACAGGGAGAATCATATCAGGCTGTCTTGTCAACGTGTACACCAACACATCCCCTACAGGGAGAATCATATCAGGCTGTCTTGTCAACGTGTACACCAACACATCCCCTACAGGGAGAATCATATCAGGCTGTCTTGTCAACGCGTACACCAACACATCCCCTACAGGTGTATCGAGACACAAAGAGATGTTTTTCAGAAAAGGTCAGCCTTATCATCATCTGCCATCTCCAGTCTAGTCTGCCATCTCCAGTCTAGTCTGCCATCTCCAGTCTAGTCTGCCATCTCCAGTCTAGTCTACCATCTCCAGTCTAGTCTACCATCTCCAGTCTAGTCTACCATCTCCAGTCTAGTCTACCATCTCCAGTCTAGTCTGCCATCTCCAGTCTAGTCTACCATCTCCAGTCTAGTCTACCATCTCCAGTCTAGTCTACCATCTCCAGTCTAGTCTACCATCTCCAGTCTAGTCTACCATCTCCAGTCTAGTCTACCATCTCCAGTCTACCATCTCCAGTCTAGTCTACCATCTCCAGTCTAGTCTACCATCTCCAGTCTAGTCTACCATCTCCAGTCTAGTCTACCATCTCCAGTCTAGTCTACCATCTCCAGTCTAGTCTACCATCTCCAGTCTAGTCTACCATCTCCAGTCCTATATTGTTCTGCTCAGCCTGTTCCCACATCTGTTTGTAAACTCCTATGGTACACAGGCTACACTCTGCTCTCTCTGTCCCAGATCTGTGGTCTAATAGTGGAGTAAGGAATGTGTGTGTGTGTGCGTGCGTGCGTGTGTGTATGTGTGTGTGAGCGTATCTAATGGTAGAGACAGACCTGGGGTTAGTAGGTTCCCTGAATAAATTAGGAGAGGTGTCTGAGGAGGAAGACAGAGACTGAGAGTCTGACAAAAGGAGAGGAAGGAGCCCCTAAAGACACACACACACACACACACACACACACACACACACACACACACACACACACACACACACACACACACACACACACACACACACACACACACAGAGGCCCTAAAGTCATTATAGTGTACATCCTGTCTGGGGGGCTGTAGTCTCATGTCGTTCAAATTGTTATAAACTAAATCTGGCCCAGCTGTACGTGGCTTTGAAACGCAGCTAAATTGAAAACATGTTGGAGGGAGACTGTCTGGTCAGAGCGGGGGAGATGGAGGGGAGATGGAGGGGAGATGGAGGAGATGGGGAGGGGGGTGAGATGGAGGGGAGATGGAGAGGAGATGGAGGGAGATGGAGGGGAGATGGAGAGGAGATGGGGGGAGATGGAGGGGAGATGGAGGGGGGTGGGGGGAGATGGAGGGGAGATGGAGGGGGAGGGGGAGATGGAGGGGAGATGGAGAAGAGATGGAGAGGAGATGGAGGGGAGATGGAGGGGGTGGGGGGAGATGGAGGGAGATGGGGAGGGGGTGAGATGGAGGAGATGGAGGGGAGATGGGGGAGATGGGGAGGGGGTGAGATGGAGGGGAGATGGAAAGGAGATGGAGGGGAGATGGAGGGGAGATGGGGGAGATGGGGGGAGATGGAGGGGAGATGGAGGGGGGGGGGGGGGGAGATGGAGGGAGATGGAGAAGAGATGGAGAGGAGATGGAGGGGAGATGGAGGGGGTGGGGGGAGATGGAGGGGGGGTGGGGGAGATGGAGGGGAGATGGAGAAGAGATGGAGAGGAGATGGAGGGGAGATGGAGGGGGTGGGGGGGGGGATATGGAGGGGAGATGGAGGGGAGATGGAGGGAGATGGAGGGGAGATGGGGGGAGATGGAGAGGAGATGGAGGGAAGATGGAGGGAAGATGGAGGGAAGATGGAGGGGAGATGGAGGGAGATGGAGGGAGATGGAGAGGAGATGGAGGGAAGATGGAGGAGATGGAGGGAGATGGAGAGGAGATGGAGGGAGATGGAGGGGAGATGGAGGGGAGATGGAGGGAAGATCGAGGGAGATGGAGGGAGATGGAGGGAGATGGAGAGGAGATGGAGGGAAGATGGAGGGGAGATGGAGGGAGATGGAGAGGAGATGGAGGGAAGATGGAGGGGAGATGGAGGGAGATGGAGGGAGATGGAGAGGAGATGGAGGGAAGATGGAGGGGAGATGGAGGGAGATGGAGGGAGATGGAGGGAAGATCGAGGGAGATGGAGGAGATGGAGGGAGATGGAGGGAGATGGAGGGAGATGGAGAGAAGATGGAGGGAAGATGGAGGGGAGATGGAGGGAGATGGAGGGAGATGGAGAGGAGATGGAGGGAAGATGGAGGGAGATGGAGGGGAGATGGAGGGAGATGGAGGGAAGATGGAGGGGAGATGGAGGGGAGATGGAGGGGAGATGGAGGGAGATGGAGGGAGATGGAGAGGAGATGGAGGGAAGATGGAGGGGAGATGGAGGGAGATGGAGGGAGATGGAGAGGAGATGGAGGGAAGATGGAGGGGAGATGGAGGGGAGATGGAGGGAGATGGAGGGAAGATGGAGGGAGATGGGGAGATGGAGGGGAGATGGAGGGAGATGGAGGGAGATGGAGGGAGAGGTCCTGCTTGATGCCTGGCACTGTCTCCACATGCCATTACAAATAAAGTTGCTCAAGTCATTTGAAGTGTAATGTGTAAACTCTCTCTCAATTCAATTTCAATTCAAGGGCTTTATTGGCCTGGAAATAACAAAACCAAAGCAAGTCAAATGGATAAACAAAAGTGAAATAAACAATAAAAATGTACACTAAATATTACACTCGCATTTCAAATGTCATATTATATATATATACAATGTTATAATGATGTGCAATTAGTTAAAGTACAAAAGGGAAAATAAATAAACATAAATATGGGTTGTATTTACAATGGTGTTTGTTCTTCACTGGTTGCCCTTTTCTTGTGGCAACAGGTCACAAATCTTGCTGCTGTGATGTCACACTGTGGTATTTCACCCAGTAGATATGGGAGTTTATCAAAATCGGGTTTGTTTTTCAAATTCATTGTGGATCTGTGTAATCTGAGGAAAATATGTCTCTCTAATATGGTCCTTGGGCAGGAGGTTAGGAAGTGCAGCTCAGTTTCCACCTCATGTAGGCAGTGTGGGCAGTGTGCACATAGTCTGTACCCTCACAGTACCACCCCCCCACTCTGTACCCTCACAGCACCCCCCCACTCTGTACCCTCACAGTACCCCCCACTCTGTACCCTCACAGCACCCCCCACTCTGTACCCTCACAGTACCCCCCACTCTGTACCCTCACAGCACCCCCCACTCTGTACCCTCACAGTACCTCCCCACTCTGTACCCTCACAGTACCCCCACTCTGTACCCTCACAGTACCCCCCACTCTATACCCTCACAGTACCTCCCCAGTCTGTACCCTCACAGTACCTCCCCACTCTGTACCCTCACAGTACCGCCCCACTCTGTACCCTCACAGTACCCCCCACTCTGTACCCTCACAGTACCCCCCCACTCTGTACCCTCACAGTACCCCCCCACTCTGTACCCTCACAGTACCCTCCCACTCTATACCCTCACAGTACCTCCCCACTCTGTACCCTCACAGTACCACCCCCACTCTGTACCCTCATAGTACCCCCCCCACTCAGTACCCTCACAGTACCCCCCACTCTGTACCCTCACAGTACCCCCCACACTCTGTACCCTTACAGTCCCCCCCCACCATGTACCCTCACAGTACCCCCCCCCACTCTGTACCCTCACAGTACCCCCCCACTCTGTACCCACAGTAAGAGGGTACATGGCAGAGCCACAGTAAGAGGGTACATGGTAGAGCCACGGTAAGAGGGTACATGGTAGAGCCACGGTAAAAGGGTACATGGTAGAGCCACGGTAAGAGGGTACATGGTAGAGCCACGGTAAGAGGGTACATGGTAGAGCCACGGTAAGAGGGTACATGGTAGAGCCACGGTAAGAGGGTACATGGTAGAGCATCTGTATATGCAGCGTAACCGCGTGGGACGGATTCAGACACGGACAAAGTGACACACGGACATCTCTGTCACCAAAAAAAACCTCTCTCCATCTCCATCT
>NC_088238.1:10041353-10056353 GCF_036934945.1 Oncorhynchus masou masou | reverse complement strand
GAAAGCATGCATCCCAAATGGCACCCTATTCCCTATATAGTGCCATACTATTCCCTATATAGTACCATACTATTCCCTATATAGTACCCTACTATTCCCTATATAGTGCCCTACTATTCCCTATATAGTGTCCTACTATTCCCTATATAGTGCCATACTATTCCCTATATAGTGCCCTACTATTCCCTATATAGTGCCCTACTATTCCCTATATAGTGCCATACTATTCCCTATATAGTGCCCTACTATTCCCTATATAGTACCATACTATTCCCTATATAGTACCATACTATTCCCTATATAGTGCCCTACTATTCCCTATATAGTGCCCTACTATTCCCTATATAGTACCATACTATTCCCTATATAGTACCATACTATTCCCTATATAGTGCCATACTATTCCCTATATAGTGCCCTACTATTCCCTATATAGTACCATACTATTCCCTATATAGTACCATACTATTCCCTATATAGTGCCCTACTATTCCCTATATAGTGCCATACTATTCCCTATATAATACCATACTATTCCCTATATAGTACCCTACTATTCCCTATATAGTGCCATACTATTCCTTATATAGTGCCATACTATTCCCTATATAGTGCCATACTATTCCCTATATAGTACCATACTATTCCCTATATAGTACCCTACTATTCCCTATATAGTACCCTACTATTCCCTATATAGTGCCATACTATTCCCTATATAGTGCCATACTATTCCCTATATAGTGCCATACTATTCCCTATATAGTGCCCTACTATTCCCTATATAGTGCCCTACTATTCCCTATATAGTGCAATACTATTCCCTATATAGTGCAATACTATTCCCTATATAGTACCATACTATTCCCTATATAGTACCATACCATTCCCTATATAGTACCATACTATTCCCTATATAGTACCCTACTATTCCCTATATAGTACCCTACTATTCCCTATATAGTGCCATACTATTCCCTATATAGTGCCATACTATTCCCTATATAGTGCCATACTATTCCCTATATAGTGCCCTACTATTCCCTATATAGTGCCCTACTATTCCCTATATAGTGCAATACTATTCCCTATATAGTGCAATACTATTCCCTATATAGTACCATACTATTCCCTATATAGTACCATACCATTCCCTATATAGTACCATACTATTCCCTATATAGTACCATACTATTCCCTATATAGTACCATACTATTCCCTATATAGTGCCATACTATTCCCTATATAGTGCCCTACTATTCCCTATATAGTACCATACTATTCCCTATATAGTACCATACTATTCCCTATATAGTGCCCTACTATTCCCTATATAGTGCCATACTATTCCCTATATAATACCATACTATTCCCTATATAGTACCCTACTATTCCCTATATAGTGCCATACTATTCCTTATATAGTGCCATACTATTCCCTATATAGTGCCATACTATTCCCTATATAGTACCATACTATTCCCTATATAGTACCCTACTATTCCCTATATAGTACCCTACTATTCCCTATATAGTGCCATACTATTCCCTATATAGTGCCATACTATTCCCTATATAGTGCCATACTATTCCCTATATAGTGCCCTACTATTCCCTATATAGTGCCCTACTATTCCCTATATAGTGCAATACTATTCCCTATATAGTGCAATACTATTCCCTATATAGTACCATACTATTCCCTATATAGTACCATACCATTCCCTATATAGTACCATACTATTCCCTATATAGTGCCAGTATCTATTCCCTATATAGTGCCATACTATTCCCTATATAGTACCATACTATTCCCTATATAGTGCCATACTATTCCCTATATAGTGCCCTACTATTCCCTATATAGTGCCCTACTATTCCCAATATAGTGCCCTACTATTCCCTATATAGTGCAATACTATTCCCTATATAGTGCAATACTATTCCCTATATAGTACCATACTATTCCCTATATAGTGCCCTACTATTCCCTATACAGTGCAATACTATTCCCAATATAGTGCAATACTATTCCCTATATAGTACCATACTATTCCCTATATAGTGCCCTACTATTCCCTATATAGTGCCATACTATTCCCTATATAGTACCATACTATTCCCTATATAGTACCCTACTATTCCCTATATAGTGCCATACTATTCCCTATATAGTGCCATACTATTCCCTATATAGTGCCATACTATTCCCTATATAGTGCCATAATATTCCCTATATAGTGCCATACTATTCCCTATATGGTGCCATACTATTCCCTATATAGTACCATACTATTCCCTATATAGTACCCTACTATTCCCTATATAGTGCCATACTATTCCTTATATAGTGCCATACTATTCCCTATATAGTGCCATACTATTCCCTATATAGTGCCCTACTATTCCCTATATAGTGCCCTACTATTCCCTATATAGTGCAATACTATTCCCTATATAGTGCAATACTATTCCCTATATAGTACCATACTATTCCCTATATAGTACCATACCATTCCCTATATAGTACCCTACTATTCCCTATATAGTGCAATACTATTCCCTATATAGTACCATACTATTCCCTATATAGTGCCCTACTATTCCCTATATAGTGCAATACTATTCCCTATATAGTGCAATACTATTCCCTATATAGTACCATACTATTCCCTATATAGTGCCCTACTATTCCCTATATAGCGCCATACTATTCCCTATATAGTACCATACTATTCCCTATATAGTACCCTACTATTCCCTATATAGTGCCATACTATTCCCTATATAGTGCCATACTATTCCCTATATAGTGCCATACTATTCCCTATATAGTGCCATACTATTCCCTATATGGTGCCATACTATTCCCTATATAGTACCATACTATTCCCTATATAGTACCCTACTATTCCCTATATAGTGCCATACTATTCCCTATATAGTGCCATACTATTCCCTATATAGTGCCCTACTATTCCCTATATAGTGCCATACTATTCCCTATATAGTACCATACTATTCCCTATATAGTACCATACTATACCCTATATAGTGCCCTACTATTCCCTATATAGTGCCATACTATTCCCTATATAGTACCATACTATTCCCTATATAGTGCCATACTATTCCCTATATAGTACCATACTATTCCCTATATAGTACCATACTATTCCCTATATAGTGCCGTACTATTCCCTATATAGTGCCCTACTTTTGGAAGACAAGAGAACAGACGGAGAACAGACGGAGAACAGATGGAGAACAGATGGAGAACATCGAGTGACAATAACTAAAATACATAAAGATGTGTCAGTCACGTTTTAACATCAGTGACACGCAAACACGACCTTCTGACCTCTTAGAGGAGTGTGTGTTCGAGGTGTGTGTGTCCCACTCTGTCTCTCTGGGCTTGTCCTAATATGGAGGTTGTTACACGGGTCAGTCGTGTGGACGGCAGAAAACAGAGGGGGGGGAGAACCAAGAGGGAACCAAGAGGGAACCAAGAGAAACAGATGATTATTTTATTTGGGACGGTGCTTGAGAAGGAACCTCTAGTTTTGATATCTCTCTCTCTCTCAATCTCTCTCTCTTTCCACCTTTATCTCTGCTTTTCCACTTGAAAAAAGGGAGAAGGGAGGATGTGAGTGTCTGTGCAGAGCTGAAAGAGGAGATAAACCTGGCTTCCATCACCACAATTACCCAGCACCACCATCACCCCTCCTCCTCCCCCTCCCTCCCTCCCTCTATGCCCCCCTCCTCCTCCACTACTGTCCTACCTCCCTGCCTGTCATCCTCTCTCTCTACCTACTCTCCCCCTCCTCCCCTGTCCTCCCTCCCTCCCTCTACGTCCTTCTCCCCTCCTCCTCCTCCTCCTCCACTACTGTCCTACCTCCCCTTCCTGTCATCCTCTCTCTCTCTACCTACTCTCCCCCTCCCCCTGTCCTCCCTCCCTCCCTCTACATCCTTCTCCCCCTCCTCCTCCTCCTCCTCCACTACTGTCCTACCTCCCTGCCTGTCATCCTCTCTCTACCTACCTCCCCCTCCTCCCCTGTCCTCCCTCCCTCCCTCCCTCTACGTCCTTCTCCCTCCTCCTCCTCCTCCTCCTCCACTACTGTCCTAACTCCCTGCCTGTCATCCTCTCTCTCTTTCTACCTACTCTCCCCCTCATCCCCTGTCCTCTCTCCCTCCCTCTACGTCCCTCCCCACCTCCTCCTAGAAGGACGTAGTGTCAGTTTGTCTGGCCTGGCCAGAAGGATGTAGTGGCAGTTTGTCTGGCCTGGCCAAGAGGACGTAGTGTCAGTTTGTCTGGCCTGGTCAGAAGGGGGATGATTGCTTGTCTGGCAACAACATCAGCTCCAAATCAAATTACATTGTTATTTATTTCTGTTTCTACAGATAAATGATCTCAATGACAACCATTTGATTTGTTGTCCTCCTTTCACTGTGAGAGGTCTTTGAGTCAGAGACCAGGGACAGAGAAGAAATGCTGATCTAGGATCAGTCTTTACATTTTTTATCATAATAAATAGGATTATATGGACAGGGAGACCTGATTGTAGATCAGCAGCATTCCTAATCTGAGGCTGGGTGGAGTTTTGTGGTTCTGGCTAGCAGAGCTCTGTGATGCTCTCTCTCTCTCCATGTCAAACACAGTGAGGAACTGTGTGCATGCCTGTTAGTGTGTGTCTGTGTGTGTGTCTGTGTGTGCGTGTTTGTGTATGTTGCGTTCAGCCTTCAGTTGAAAAATCCCCACATGAGAAATGACATGGCCACAAAACAAAAGCAGCCTGGTTAGATAAACACGGTTCTAAATCAAAACTGGGAGAGTCAGTGACAACACCAAAATAAACTCCTGCTGGGCTGGGGGAAACAGAGGGGAAACTAGGGGAGGGAGGGAGGGAGGGAGGGAGGGGAGGGGAGGGAGGGGGAGGGAGGGAGGGAGGGAGGGGGGAGGGAGGGAGGGAGGGGGGAGGGAGGGAGGGAGGGAGGGAGGGAGGGAGGGAGGGAGAGAGAGAGAGAGAGGGAGGGATGGAGGGAGGGAGGGAGGGGGGAGGGAGGGAGGGAGGGAGGGAGGGAGGGAGGGAGGGAGGGGAGGGAGGGGGAGGGAGGGAGGGAGGGAGGGAGGGAGGGAGGGAGGGAGGGAGGGAGGGAGGGAGGGAGGGAGGAGGGAGGGAGGGAGGGAGGGAGGGAGGGAGGGAGGGAGAGAGAGAGAGAGACAGAGAGACGGAGAGAGAGAGAGAGAGAGAGAGAGAGAGAGAGACAGAGAGAGAGAGAGAGAGAGAGAGAGAGAGAGAGAAGGAGGGGGGAAAAGTGAGGGGAGTACTGCCGTGAACAGTAACAATGTTTTAATTTTGTTAAGCATCCTTCCATGACAGAACGGTGTCAGCAACAGGAACATGGATCATACATCTAGTTGACAGAGGGGCTGTCTAAAGAGTCTGCAGACAGAACGAGAGAGTAACTATGGAACGCGAGAGTAACTATAGAACGACAGAGTAACTACAGAACGAGAGGGTAACAATAGAACGAGAGAGTAAATATAGGACGACAGAGTAACTACAGAACGAGAGGGTAAATATAGAACGAGAGAGTAAATATAGCACGAGAGGGTAAATATAGAATGAGAGAGCAACTATAGAACGAGAGAGTAACTATAGAACGAGAGTAACTACAGAACGAGAGAGTAACTATAAAACGAGAGTAACTACAGAACGAGAGAGTAACTATAGAACGAGAGAGTAACTACAGAACGAGAGAGTAAATATAGCACGAGAGGGTAAATATAGAATTAGAGAGCAACTATAGAATGAGAGATTAACTATAGAACGAGAGTAACTACAGAACGAGAGAGTAACTATAGAACGAGAGTAACTACAGAACGAGAGTAACTATAGAACGAGAGAGTAACTATAGAACGAGAGTAACTACAGAACGAGAGAGTAACTATAGAACGAGAGAGTAACTATAGAACGAGAGAGTAGCTATAGAACGAGAGAGTAGCTATAGAACGAGAGAGTAACTATAGAACAAGAGAGTAACTATAGAAGGAGAGATTAGCTATAGAACGAGAGAGTAGCTATAGAACGAGAGAGTAACTATAGAACGAGAGATTAGCTATAGAATGAGAGAGTAGCTATAGAATTAGAGAGTAACTGTAGAACAAGAGAGTAACTATGGAACAAGCGAGTAACTATAGCTAATAGAACACGTGTTGAATCAACTGCATGTCCTGTTAAAGGCGCCCAGAAACTAGAAACTGTTCCCGAACACGTGTTGAACCAACTGCATGTTCCTGTTAAAGGCGCCCAGAAACTAGAAACTGTTCCCGAACACGTGTTGAACCAACTGCATGTTCCTGTTAAAGGCGCCCAGAAACTAGAAACTGTTCCCGAACACGTGTTGAACCAACTGCATGTCCTGTTAAAGTCGCCCAGAAACTAGAAACTGTTCCCGAACACGTGTTGAACCAACTGCATGTCCTGTTAAAGTCGCCCAGAAACAAGAAACTGTTCCCGAACACGTGTTGAACCAACTGCATGTTCCTGTTAAAGTCGCCCAGAACACGACAGTATCAGTCACTATGTTACTGACCTTGACATTCAATCACTACTAATAGCAGTCATTACCTACTGATAACTGCCGCTTCCCTTCAGCCCTGTTCTGTCGTCTCCCTGCAGGTCAAGGGAACTACACAGTAAGATCCTCCCAGGTGACATACATCCCTCAGTAATCAGCCTGGAGAGAAGGAGAAGCTATAATCAACATCTTGGTCAAACGGTGAGGGTCAGGGTTCTAGTGGGATTGAGTTCCGTGAATCTATGTATGTGTGTGTGTGCGTGTGTGTGTGTGTGTGTGTGTGTGTGTGTGTGTGTGTGTGTGTGTGTGTGTGTGTGTATGTATGTGTGTGTGTGTGTGTGTGTGTGTATTAGGCCTGCCCAGGGTGGGGGGGTTTTGGAAGACCTGGCTGAAGTCACACACACACACAGCCTGATGAGAGGAGCTGTTGGCATGGTAACAGGAGCAGTAAGAGGAGATGAGATGTGGGTCTGTTTTCTCTGGAGATGCGGTCTGTCTGTCTGTCTGTCTGTCTGTCTGTCTGTGTGTGTGTGTGTGTGTGTGTGTGCGTGCGCGCGTGCGTGTGTTTTTTATTATTTTATTTATAACTGCTAAACTGCTTGCTGACTGTACACTGTACTGAATGATTGTAGCTGGTTTACTAACGCATTAGTCCTAGTAGCTGTGTTGACTAGCTATGAAGTTAACTAATATGGTGACAACTATGTAGGCTGTGTGCAGCGGTTAGCGGTTATGGTATGAAGGTTTGGCTTGGAAAGGTTTTTTATGCCTGGTTACAAACAGCTGATGTGTTTGGCACTGAAATCCACAAGCGAAGTGAAAAGGTGAGAGGAGGAGGAGAACGCGTAGATGCCAGAAGGAATTCTACCACAAGCACAGTGATCATGCTGTTTGTATGTGGCTGCTATGAAAGTGAACTGGGTGTGATCAGGTGTGTATTCACTCCGCCGACTCCGTTGGAAAAAAACGTTTCTTAATCGGAAGCAAATGGAACGAAGCGGGGATAAATATACCAACAGAAACTCTTGTTTGCAACGGTTGGACTAACGATTCCACCCTGGATCAGCCAGACACAGGCAACGGTTGGACTAATGACTACACCCTGGATCAGCCAGACGCAGGCAACGGTTGGACTAATGACTACACCCTGGATCAGCCAGACGCAGGCAACGGTTGGACTAACGATTACACCCTGGATCAGCCAGACACAGGCAACGGTTGGACTAACGATTACACCCTGGATCAGCCAGACGCAGGCAACGGTTGGACTAATGACTACACCCTGGATCAGCCAGACGCAGGCAACGGTTGGACTAACGATTACACCCTGGATCAGCCAGACACAGGCAACGGTTGGACTAACGATTACACCCTGGATCAGCCAGACGCAGGCAACGGTTGGACTAACGATTGCACCCTGGATCAGCCAGATGCAGGCAACGGTTGGACTAATGATTACACCCTGGATCAGCCAGACACAGGCAACGGTTGGACTAATGACTACACCCTGGATCAGCCAGACGCAGGCAACGGTTGGACTAATGACTACACCCTGGATCAGCCAGACGCAGGCAACGGTTGGACTAATGACTACACCCTGGATCAGCCAGACGCAGGCAACGGTTGGACTAACGTTACACCCTGGATCAGCCAGACGCAGGCAACGGTTGGACTAACATTACACCCTGGATCAGCCAGACACAGGCAACGGTTGGACTAATGACTACACCCTGGATCAGCCAGACGCAGGCAACGGTTGGACTAATGACTACACCCTGGATCAGCCAGACGCAGGCAACGGTTGGACTAATGACTACACCCTGGATCAGCCAGACGCAGGCAACGGTTGGACTAACGATTACACCCTGGATCAGCCAGGACGCAGGCAACGGTTGGACTAACGATTCCACCCTGGATCAGCCAGACACAGGCAACGGTTGGACTAACGATTCCACCCTGGATCAGCCAGACGCAGGCAACGGTTGGACTAACGATTCCACCCTGGATCAGCCAGACACAGGCAACGGTTGGACTAACGACTACACCCTGGATCAGCCAGACGCAGGCAACGGTTGGACTAACGATTCCACCCTGGATCAGCCAGACACAGGCAACGGTTGGACTAATGACTACTCCCTGGATCAGCCAGACGTAGGCAACGGTTGGACTAACGATTCCACCCTGGATCAGCCAGACACAGGCAACGGTTGGACTAACGATTCCACCCTGGATCAGCCAGACACAGGCAACGGTTGGACTAACGATTCCACCCTGGATCAGCCAGACACAGGCAACGGTTGGACTAATGACTACACCCTGGATCAGCCAGACGCAGGCAACGGTTGGACTAACGACTACACCCTGGATCAGCCAGACGCAGGCAACGGTTGGACTAACGATTCCACCCTGGATCAGCCAGACGCAGGCAACGGTTGGACTAATGACTACACCCTGGATCAGCCAGACGCAGGCAACGGTTGGACTAACGATTCCACCCTGGATCAGCCAGACACAGGCAAGTGTTTTCAAGGCGGAACTGAATGTGTCACTGTCTGTCACCTTGATTACTCAAACATTTTCTCTCGACCTGAGCCCCTCCACCTATAAACCCACCTCATGATGGGTACAATGGAACATCTGAGTATCATGTAGTAGCTTAAAACCTATCAATGTTACATTGAGCTGGGTGAATGGGATATGAACGACAGTCATCCAACATGCTGAAAGAAAAACAAGGCCGTGCACATCTTAAAGGTCACCGACCACCATTGCCCTGCGCGTGTGTCAAGTGGTTTCACAAGTATAGATCATGTCTCACCTCTCGTGTGAATTTGGAGAAGGACAGTATCTGGTCAGTCTCCTCCCACTAGCTGTTTTAGACTCTTTTAGACCAAATGGAAGAGACGCATTTAGCATTTACTCAGACCTCTTCATTAGTGTTTCATTCCCATGCTTCCTCTCCTTCTAAATATGTCTCTACTCCTGCCCACTCACTTACTCCTTCCTCTCTCGCCTCTCTCTCTCTCTCTCTCTCTCTCTCTCTCTCTCTCTCTCTCTCTCTCTCTCTCCATCTCTTCTGTGATCTCATGGGAGAGAGAGGGAGTGAGACAGAGAGACAGGGAGACAGAGAGAGAGAGAGAGAGAGAGAGGGAGAGAGAGGCAGAGAGAGGGAGAGTTAAAGAGGGGGGGGGGATATTGCACGTTGTCCCTCAGTCTCATGAGAAAGAGAGGCACAGGGAAGGAGGGAAGGAAAGTTACAGGGAGAGGAACAGGAAAGGAAGGAAGGAAGGAAGGAAGGAAGGAAGGAAGGAAGGAAGAAGGAAGGAAGGAAGGAAGGATACAGGGAGAGGGACAGGGAAGGAGGGAAGGAAAGATACAGGAAGAGAGAAAGGAAGGAAAGATACAGGGAGAAGGAAAGAGAAGGAAAAGCGGAAAGTTAATTTGGGATTCTGGTTGCTGTGACTCATCCTTGAAATCCTCCCAATCCCTCCCTTTCTTCTTCCACCCCCAATCCTCCACCCTCCCCTCCCCTCCTCCTTCTTCTCTCCCTGCTCATCCCTCTTCTCTCCCTCCACCTCTCCCTCTCTTACCTCCATTCCTCCCTTCCTCCTTCCCCCCTCCTCCTCTCTTCCCCCCTCCTCCTCTTCCCCTCCTACCTCCATTCCACCTCTCCCTCTCCTCCATTCTCCCTCCCCTCCACCTGCATGCTAGGCACGATGATAGGGACACACACACACAGACACACACACACACGCACAGACACACGCACACCAACACACACACACATGAACGGATGAACGTAGGCATACACACATGCTCGCCGCACACACACACACACACACACGCACACGCACACACATACAGACACACACAGACACACACACACACACACACACAGACACACACACACACACACACACACACACACACACACACACACACACACACACACACACACACACACACACACACAGACACAGACACAGACACACACACACACACACACAGACACACACACACACACACACACACACACACACACACACACACACACACACACACACACACACACACACACACACACACACACACACACACACGTAGATCAGAGTCTGTCCAGCTACCCTTGGCTTAACCGCTGGCTGACAGACAACATCACAGAACCTCACACACACATGTTAACCAATCAATGCCTCTCATTAAAATAGCTCAACCTACAGCACAGATCATATGTTAACATGAACACGTTGATGACAATTGTTTTGATGAGTCTAGAACTGCCATTAGATCTTCTTAGAGATAGGGGGCAGTAATCGGAAGTTTGGATGACTGACGTGCCAAAAGTAAACTACCTGTTACTCAGGCCCAGAAGCTAGGATATGCATATAATTGGTAGTATTGGATAGAAAACACTGAAGTTTCGAAAACTGTTAAAATAATGTCTGTGAGTCAAATGGCTCAGCGTCGTCCGGGTTAGGGGAGGGTTTGGCCCAGCATCGTCCGGGTTAGGGGAGGGTTTGGCCCAGCATCGTCCGGGTTAGGGGAGGGTTTGGCCCAGCATCGTCCGGGTTAGGGGAGGGTTTGGCCGGCAGGGATATCCTTGTCTCATCGCGCACTAGCGACTCCTGTGGCGGGCCGGGCGCAGTGCACGCTGACATGGTCGCCAGGTGTACAGTGTTTCCTCCGACACATTAGTGCAGCTGGCTTCCGGGTTGGATGGGCATTGTGTCAAGAAGCAGTGCGGCTTGGTTGGGTTGTGTTTTGGAGGATGCATGGCTCTTGACCTTCGCCTCTCCTGAGTCCGTAAGGGAGTTGCAGCGACGAGACAAGACTGTAACTACTAACAATTGGATACCACGAAATTGGGGACAAAAAAAAGGGTGAAAAATGTTTTATAATAATAATGTCTGTGAGTTTAACAACTGATATGGCAGGTGAAAATCCGAGGAGAATCCATTCCATTTTGTTTTGAGGTGACCACCCATTGGAATGCTTGTCTATGGGAAAATCAAAGGAAATCCTCCCAGATTGCAGTTCCTATGGCTTCCACTAGATGTCAACAGTCTTTAGAAAGGGTTTCAGGCTTGTTTTTTGAAAAATGAGCTAGAATTTGTAGTTGTTCAAGTAGGCTCTCATTTTGACTGTAGTCTTGTTGCACGTGTGGATGAGGGAGCGCACTTCGTTATTTATCTCCGGTATTGAACACACTATTTTCCATCTTAAAAGTTAGCGTTTATTTACATATTAGGGTACCTGAGGATTGATTAGAAACGTTGTTTGACTTGTTTGGATAAAGTTTATTGGTAACTTTTTCCTTTGTATGCATTTTGAATGAGTGGAACAGGTGGGTTACTGAATCAAGCGCACCAACTAATCTGACTATTTTGGGATATAAAGAAGGACTGTATCGAACAATACAACCATTTGTTGTGTAGCTGGGACCCTTGGGATTGCAAACAGAGGAAGATCTTCAAAGCTAAGTGATATATCTTATCACTATTTCTGACTCTAAGTGATATATCTTATCACTATTTCTGACTTTTGGGACGCCTCTGCCGGTTTGGGAAATGTTTTTTATGTTTTTTATGCTGGGCACTGTCTTCGGATAATCGCATGGTGCATTCAACATAAAGCCTTTTTTAAATCTGACAAAGCAGCTGGATTAACAAGAAGTTGAGCTTTTAAATGATGTATGACACTTGTATTTTCATGTATGTTTAATATTACAATTTCTGTATTTTGAATTCTCACCGGATGTTGTCGAGGTGGGGCGCTCGCGGCATGTCTAGCTCAAAAGGTTTTAAATAGGGTATCATAACATCCCTGTTAGAAGATTATTTTATATTTTATATAATACAGCCAAGCAACTCCAAAGCAAAAAAGAGTGTATACAGTACATTTTAGTATGTGATCCCTGATTCACAACTCATCTAGCCAACTCCACCATATCTAGCCAACTCCACCGTATCTAGCCAACTCCACCGTATCTAGCCAACTCAACGTATCTAGCCAACTCCACCATATCTAGCCAACTCAACCGTATCTAGCCAACTCAACGTATCTAGCCAACTCCACCATATCTAGCCAACTCCACCATATCGAGCCAACTCCACCATATCTAGCCAACTCCACCATAACTAGCAAACTCCACCATAACTAGCCAACTCCACCATATCTAGCCAACTCCACCATATCTAGCCATCTCAAGCGTATCTAGCCAACTCCACCATATCTAGCCAACTCCACCATATCTAGCCAACTCCACCATATCGAGCCAACTCCACCATATCTAGCCAACTCCACCATATCAAGCCAACTCCACCATATCTAGCCAACTCCACCATATCTAGCCAACTCCACCATAATTAGCCAACTCCACCATAACTAGCCAACTCCACCATATCTAGCCAACTCCACCATATCTAGCCAACTCCACCATATCTAGCCAACTCAAGCGTATCTAGCCAACTCAAGCGTATCTAGCCAACTCCACCATATCTAGCCAACTCCACAATATCTAGCCAACTCCACCATAACTAGCCAACTCCACAATATCTAGCCAACTCCACCATATCTAGCCAACTCCACCATATCTAGCCAACTCCACCATAACTAGCCAACTCCACAATATCTAGCCAACTCCACCATATCTAGCCAACTCAAGCGTATCTAGCCAACTCCACCATATCTAGCCAACTCCACCATAACTAGCCAACTCCACAATATCTAGCCAACTCCACCATATCTAGCCAACTCCACCATATCTAGCCAACCAACTCCAACCATATCTAGCCAACTCCACCATAACTAGCCAACTCCACAATATCTAGCCAACTCCACCATATCTAGCCAACTCAAGCGTATCTAGCCAACTCCACCATATCTAGCCAACTCCACCATAACTAGCCAACTCCACAATATCTAGCCAACTCCACCATATCTAGCCAACTCCACCATATCTAGCCAACTCAAGCGTATCTAGCCAACTCAAGCGTATCTAGCCAACTCCACCATAACTAGCCAAATCCACCATATCTAGCCAACTCCACCATATCTAGCCAACTCAAGCGTATCTAGCCAACTCAAGCGTATCTAGCCAACTCCACCATATCTAGCCAACTCCACCATAACTAGCCAACTCCACCACAACTAGCCAACTCCACCATATCTAGCCAACTCCACCATATCTAGCCAACTCAAGCATATCTAGCCAACTCAAGCGTATCTAGCCAACTCCACCGTACCTTCCGGCGCCGACAGAGATGGCCGCCTCACTTCGCGTTCCTAGGAAACTATGCAGTTTTTAGTTTTTTTACGTGTTATTTCTTACATTAGTACCCCAGGTCATCTTAGGTTTCATTACATACAGTCGAGAAGAACTACTGAATATAAGATCAGCGTCAACTCACCATCAGTATGACCAAGAATATGACTTTCGCGAAGCAGATCCTGTGTTCTGCCTTTCAACCAGGACAACGGAATGGATTCCAGCCGGCGACCCAAAAAAACGACCTCGTAAAAGAGGGAAACGAGGTGGTCTTCTGGTCAGACTACGTAGACGGGCACATCGTGCCCCACTTCCTAGCATTCTTCTCGCCAATGTCCAGTCTCTTGACAACAAGGTTGATGAAATCCGAGCAAGGGTAGCATTCCAGAGGGACATCAGAGACTGTAACGTTCTTTGCTTCACGGAAACATGGTTCACTGGAGAGACGCTTTCGGTGGCGGTGCAGCCAGCGGGTTTCTCCACGCATCGCGCCGACAGAAACAAACACCTTTCTGGTAAGAAGAGGGGCGGGGGCGTATGCCTTATGGCTAACGAGACGTGGTGTGATCACAGAAACATACAGGAACTCAACTCCTTCTGTTCACCTGATTTAGAATTCCACACAATCAATTGTAGACCGCATTATCTACCAAGAGAATTCTCTTCGATTATAATCACAGCCGTATATATTCCCCCCCAAGCAGACACATCGATGGCTCTGAACAAACTTTATTTGACTCTTTGCAAACTGGAATCCATACATCCTGAGGCTGCATTCATTGTAGCTGGGGATTTTAACAAGGCTAATCTGAAAACAAGACTCCCTAAAATGTATCAGCATATCGATTGCGCCACCAGGGCTGGCAAAACCTTGGATCACTGTTATTCTAACTTCCGCAACGCATATAAGGCCCTGCCCCGCCCCCCTTTCGGAAAGGCTGACCACGACTCCATTTTGCTGATCCCTGCCTACAGACAGAAGCTGAAACAAGAAGCTCCCACGCTGAGGTCTGTCCAACGCTGGTCCGACCAAGCTGATTCCACACTCCAAGACTGCTTCCATCACGTGGACTGGGACATGTTTCGTATTGCGTCAGGCAACAACATTGACGAATACGCTGATTCGGTGTGCGAGTTCATTAGAACGTGC
>NC_088238.1:10026254-10041253 GCF_036934945.1 Oncorhynchus masou masou | reverse complement strand
ACAGGGTACATACATTACTGGGCACAGACAACAGCACAAAGGGCAAGAAGGTAGAGACAACAATAGATCACGTGAAACAGCCACAACTGTCAGTAAGAGGGTACATGATGGAGTCTTTGAATGGAGAGATGGAGATAAAACTGTCCAATTTGAGTGTTTGTTGCAGCTCGTTCCAGTCGCTAGCTGCAGCGAACTGAAAAGAGGAGCGACCCAGGGATGTGTGCTTTGGGGACGTTTAACAGAATGTGACTGGCAGAACCGGTGTTGTATGTGGAGGATGAGGGCTGCAGTAGGTATCTCAGATAGGGGGGAGTGAACGGGTGTTGTATGTGGAGGATGAGGGCTACAGTAGATATCTCAGATAGGGGGGGAGTGAACGGGTGTTGTATGTGGAGGATGAGGGCTGCAGTAGATATCTCAGATAGGGGAGTGAGGCCTAAGAGGGTTGTGGAGGATGAGGGCTACAGTAGATATCTCAGATAGGGAGGAGTGAACAGGTGTTGTATGTGGGGGATGAGGGCTGCAGTAGGTATCTCAGATAGGGAGGAGTGAACAGGTGTTGTATGTGGAGGATGAGGGCTGCAGTAGGTATCTCAGATAAGGGGGAGTGAGGCCTAAGAGGGTTTTTATAAATAAGCATCAACCAGTGGGTCTTGCGACCGGTATACAGAGATGACCAGTTTACAGAGGAGTATAGAGTGCAGTGATGTGTCCTATAAGGAGTATTGGTGGTAAATCTGATGGTCGAACGGTAAAGAACATCTAGCCGCTCGAGAGCACCCTTACCTGCCGATCTATACATGACGTCTCCATAATGTAGCATGGGGTAGAGCCATAATGATTTGAAGCCACAGCCCTGATGAGGAAGACACCATCTCATGCCATAAGTATCACAAGCACATTCTGTGCCTATTTTGAATCATACAGTGTGAATATTGTACACGCCCCATATGCCTAACTGACAGGATATATAGTGTGGCACAGGATATATAGTGTGTATGTGTGTGTGTGTATAATCTCCTCATCACCATTCTCTTGAGGAAGTGAGTTTTGGGGAATTTTGGGGGGCATTTCAGTAGAAATATTTTAAAACAGCCAGACAAACAGACACTGAGCTCTTTAAAAGGACTCTCAAACTCTGCTACAGGACTACAACTCCCATGAATGGTCCTATATTTCGCACTTGCGCATTGGGCCAACGGAGACGAGGCGCGCGGAGATTCCGTTTTGTGAAATGGCGGCGTGAAAAGGCCCGGACACATTTACTAAACTAAACCAAAGACTTTCTATTATATTGACAAGATAATCAAGTGACCACTCTAACGATGGAAATACATGTTGTCAAAGATGGAATGCAGGCGGGAGGTAGAGACATTACTGAGCACGGTTACATGCACACAATAATGCGATTATTGTAGAAAGGTTAATATAATAGTTCATTTTAAACGTTTACATGCTTTGCAAGAAGAACGATTTCCCTAATAATCCCATTTACATGGACACATCTGAAATCAAGCTACTGATGGAACTCTTGATAAATGCCATAGTCTTGTAAACACCGTCCTCTGTTTATTTTAATAATCGGCGTACTGTCAAAATCATACTCCGATTAAAACATCTGGATTTCTGAGCAATCTTTCGAATTATTAGGTCGTGTAAACACAATCGTCATTCCAGAAGTGTATTTGACCTCTGCATGTGCTCGCGCCAGCCAAGTGAACAGCCCTCTTTAACAGGAGTGAGTTTGGAACGGATTCTATGCTTCTTAGAAGTCGTTTTTTCACATACAAACTAAGAATCAAATATGCTTCCCAAAAATAAATTGTTGGCTGTGTGGTAGAACGTTTATTTTGATTGCATTTATAAGTGCTATCAGGTATCCTTTTCAGATGTGTCTATGTAAACTGGATTATTACAGAATCGTTCTTCTTTCATACCATGTCAATATTTTTAATCGAACTATTATATTATATTAACCTATCTATAATAATCGCATTATTGTGTGCGTGTAAACGTCGTCTGAGGTCTATAGACTGGGAGAGATCACGTGGACCATTCTAACCAATGAGAGGGCAGATACACATATGATTGACATAAAAGTCGTTGTTTTTTATTAATTTTTTATTAATCAAGTTCACGAAATAGTGCGTGCGTCCAGTTTTATCAGTGCATTCGTAACAGCCTAAACATTACTGAAACTTTTATTCGACCAAATAAACCTCATGTAGCAAATTACATTTTTAAATTCGACCAAATTCTACACTCTCATTGACCCCGCACATACAACAAAATAAATCACAATTCCGATGGGCGGAGTAAAACCTCTCGCTTTGCCTCTTCTTCTTCGCTGATCGGACAACCAGCAATTATTCCAAGTTTAGTAGCATTTGGAATTGATTTACTATCAAAGGGCAGTTGTTATCGAACATTTTAATTAAAGGGGGGAAAAAAGGTATGTTTCTTTTATATATTCAATGACATCGGGGCAGTAGTTAGCCTATCAACACAGCTAGCAGGAGACTTCATGGCTGTTCATATTGTTGATGGTGGTGCTACTGTAGCTAGCATGGAATAAATCACATTATAGGGCCATGCTCAACACGCAAAATACACTCTAATGTTACTCTGCACCACGTGTGACTAAAAGGTACCAAATACATGATGCCAAAAAATAGCAAGTTGCTAAATTGGTTAGCGAACTAGCTAACTTGTTAGATACATAAGTAACCCGTGTTGTTACCGGCAACTGATATTTCGCCGAACTTTTTATAGTCCGCTAACTACTATTGTCTTTGATATTGACACACATTTAGAGAACATTAGAGAAAGGAAAGACACCCACAGATGGTTGGCCAAATGATCCTTAGCCAGAAGAGAAAATACGTACTCGATTATATGTAACGTTACTTAGTTAACTAGTAGTACATCTAGTTACTACCAGGCATTTCGACATCCTAATGGTGCAAGCTAAAGTTACCTATGTTGATATTTCATCATTAGCGAGCCCATAACTATTCACTAAACAAGAACAGATATGGGCTCTTTTTTTGGCCTCCACTTTTCTGTCTCTTTGTACAACAGTTTGTGACTTAAATCAGTATCAACGTGTTACATAACTAACTACATAATATATAAATATAATATATATATATAATATAATAACTAGCTACATCAACTCAGTCTAACAGGACATAGGGGGAAAAGCACGCACCTCAATCAACTAGTTACTGTGGTTAACTTAGTTTGCTGTTTACTGTAGTTAATTATGTTCGTCCAATGTCCCAGATGTTGAAATATTGTTATTGAGATTCTCTAGTGTTTTATTGTATATGTTTGTAGTATACTTGTTATCATGTAACCACTGAAACTCACAAACATAACGAGACATTTTGAAGTATGTTATTAATGATCACCTTTGAATCATTCGTGTGTTGACTCGTCTCTTGTGTTGTCTACCAGAGAGCAGCGTTGCCATGGCGAAGAGGATTGCCGACAAAGAGCTGACTGACCGGAACTGGGATCAGGAGGATGAGGGAGAGGAGGTTGGCTGCTGCACTGTGTTTCTACTGCCTCACTGATACTACTATAGTCTGTATGATAATACACAGTCTGCAGGCCTTCAGTGATTGGTATAGAGGGGGTTGGATAGGTCTTCAGTGATTGGTATAGAGGGGGTTGGATAGGTCTTCAGTGATTGGTATAGAGGAACTGGGATCAGGAGGATGAGGGAGAGGAGGTTGGCTGCTGCACTGTGTTTCTACTGCCTCACTGATACTACTATAGTCTGTATGATAATACACAGTCTGCAGGCCTTCAGTGATTGGTATAGAGGGGTTGGATAGGCCTTCAGTGATTGGTATAGAGGGGGTTGGATAGGCCTTCAGTGATTGGTATAGAGGGGTTGGATAGGTCTTCAGTGATTGGTATAGAGGGGTTGGATAGGTCTTCAGTGATTGGTATAGAGGGGTTGGATAGGTCTTCAGTGATTGGTATAGAGGGGGTTGGATAGGTCTTCAGTGATTGGTATAGAGGGGGTTGGATAGGCCTTCAGTGATTGGTATAGAGGGGTTGGATAGGCCTTCAGTGATTGGTATAGAGGGGGTTGGATAGGTCTTCAGTGATTGGTATAGAGGGGTTGGATAGGCCTTCAGTGATTGGTATAGAGGGGTTGGATAGGCCTTCAGTGATTGGTATAGAGGGGGTTGGATAGGTCTTCAGTGATTGGTATAGAGAGGGGTTGGATAGGCCTTCAGTGATTGGTATAGAGGGGTTGGATAGGTCTTCAGTGATTGGTATAGAGGGGTTGGATAGGTCTTCAGTGATTGGTATAGAGGGGTTGGATAGGTCTTCAGTGATTGGTATAGAGGGGGTTGGATAGGTCTTCAGTGATTGGTATAGAGGGGTTGGATAGGTCTTCAGTGATTGGTATAGAGGGGGTTGGATAGGTCTTCAGTGATTGGTATAGAGGGGGTTGGATAGGTCTTCAGTGATTGGTATAGAGGGGGTTGGATAGGTCTTCAGTGATTGGTATAGAGGGCGTTGGATAGGTCTTCAGTGATTGGTATAGAGGGCGTTGGATAGGCCTTCAGTGATTGGTATAGAGGGTTGGATAGGTCTTCAGTGATTGGTATAGAGGGGGTTGGATAGGTCTTCAGTGATTGGTATAGAGGGTTGGATAGGTCTTCAGTGATTGGTATAGAGGGGGTTGGATAGGCCTTCAGTGATTGGTATAGAGGGCGTTGGATAGGCCTTCAGTGATTGGTATAGAGGGGTTGGATAGGTCTTCAGTGATTGGTATAGAGGGGTTGGATAGGTCTTCAGTGATTGGTATAGAGGGGTTGGATAGGTCTTCAGTGATTGGTATAGAGGGGTTGGATAGGTCTTCAGTGATTGGTATAGAGGGGTTGGATAGGTCTTCAGTGATTGGTATAGAGGGGGTTGGATAGGTCTTCAGTGATTGGTATAGAGGGGGTTGGATAGGTCTTCAGTGATTGGTATAGAGGGGGTTGGATAGGTCTTCAGTGATTGGTATAGAGGGGTTGGATAGGTCTTCAGTGATTGGTATAGAGGGGTTGGATAGGCCTTCAGTGATTGGTATAGAGGGGTTGGATAGGTCTTCAGTGATTGGTATAGAGGGGGTTGGATAGGTCTTCAGTGATTGGTATAGAGGGGGTTGGATAGGCCTTCAGTGATTGGTATAGAGGGTTGGATAGGCCTTCAGTGATTGGTATAGAGGGGGTTGGATAGGTCTTCAGTGATTGGTATAGAGGGGTTGGATAGGCCTTCAGTGATTGGTATAGAGGGTTGGATAGGTCTTCAGTGATTGGTATAGAGGGGGTTGGATAGGTCTTCAGTGATTGGTATAGAGGGGGTTGGATAGGTCTTCAGTGATTGGTATAGAGGGGTTGGATAGGTCTTCAGTGATTGGTATAGAGGGGTTGGATAGGCCTTCAGTGATTGGTATAGAGGGGGTTGGATAGGTCTTCAGTGATTGGTATAGAGGGGGTTGGATAGGTCTTCAGTGATTGGTATAGAGGGGTTGGATAGGCCTTCAGTGATTGGTATAGAGGGGGTTGGATAGGTCTTCAGTGATTGGTATAGAGGGGGTTGGATAGGCCTTCAGTGATTGGTATAGAGGGGTTGGATAGGCCTTCAGTGATTGGTATAGAGGGGTTGGATAGGCCTTCAGTGATTGGTATAGAGGGGTTGGATAGGTCTTCAGTGATTGGTATAGAGGGGTTGGATAGGTCTTCAGTGATTAGGTATGGAGGGGTTGGATAGGTCTTCAGTGATTGGTATGGGGGTTGGATAGGTCTTCAGTGATTGGTATAGAGGGGTTGGATAGGTCTTCAGTGATTGGTATAGAGGGGGTTGGATAGGTCTTCAGTGATTGGTATAGAGGGGTTGGATAGGTCTTCAGTGATTGGTATAGAGGGATAGGTCTTCAGTGATTGGTATAGAGGAGGTTGGATAGGTCTTCAGTGATTGGTATAGAGGGGGTTGGATAGGTCTTCAGTGATTGGTATAGAGGGGTTGGATAGGTCTTCAGTGATTGGTATAGAGGGGGTTGGATAGGCCTTCAGTGATTGGTATAGAGGGGGGTTGGATAGGCCTTCAGTGATTGGTATAGAGGGGTTGGATAGGCCTTCAGTGATTGGTATAGAGGGGGTTGGATAGGCCTTCAGTGATTGGTATAGAGGGGGTTGGATAGGCCTTCAGTGATTGGTATAGAGGGGGTTGGATAGGCGTGCTACGGGTGGGTGTTACCATCGTGACCAGTGAACTGAGATAAGGCGGAGCTTTACCTAGCATGGCCTTGTAGATGACCTGGAACCAGTGGGTCTGGCGACGAATATGTAGCGAGGGCCAGCCGACTAGAGCATACAAGTCGCAGTGGTGGGTGGTATAAGGTGCTTTAGTGACAAAACGGATGGCACTGTGATAAACTGCATCCAGTTTGCTGAGTAGAGTGTTGGAAGCTATTTTGTAGATGACGTCGCCGAAGTTTGGCGGCGTGATTGGAGGAGGATTTGTTGCGGAATAGAAAGCCGACTCTAGATTTGATTTTCGATTGGAGAAGTTTGATATGAGTCTGGAAGGAGAGTTTACAGTCTAGCCAGACACCTAGGTACTTATAGATGTCCACATATTCAAGGTCGGAACCACCCAGGGTGGTGATACTAGTCAGGCGTGCGGGTGCAGGCAGCGAACGGTTGAAAAGCATGCATTTGGTTTTACTAGCGTTTGAGAGCAGTTGGAGACCATGGAAGGAGTGTTGTATGGCGTTGAAGCTCGTTTGTAGGTTAGATAGCACAGTGTCCAAGGACGGGACGGAAGTATACAGAATGGTGTCGTCTGCGTAGAGGTGGATCAGGGAATCGCCCGCAGCAAGAGCAACATCATTGATATATACAGAGAAAAGAGTCAGCCCGAGAATTGAACCCTGTGGCACCCCCATAGAGACTACCAGAGGACCAGACAGCATGCCCTCCGATTTGACACACTGAACTCTGTCTGCAAAGTAGTTGCTGAACCAGGCAATGCAGTCATCAGAAAAACCGAGGCTACCTAGTCTGCCGATAAGAATATGGTGATTGACAGAGTCGAAAGCCTTGGCCAGGTCGATGAAGACTGCTGCACAGTACTGTCTTTTATCGATGGCGGTTATGATATCGTTTAGTACCTTGAGTGTGGCTGAGGTGCACCCGTGACCGGCTCGGAAACCAGATTGCACAGTGGAGAAGGTACGGTGGGATTCGAGATGGTCAGTGACCTGTTTGTTGACTTGGCTTTCGAAGACCTTAGATAGGCAGGGCAGGATGGATATAGGTCTGTAACAGTTTGGGTCCTTTGAAGAGGGGGATGACTGCGGCAGCTTTCCAATCCTTGGGGATCTCGGACGATATGAAAGAGAGGTTGAACATGCTGGTAATAGGGGTTGCGACAATGGAGGCGGATAGTTTCAGAAATAGAGGGCCCAGATTGTCAAGCCCAGCTGATTTGTACGGGTCCAGGTTTTGCAGCTCTTTCAGAACATCTGCTATCTGGATTTGGGTAAAGGAGAACCTGGAGAGGCTTGGGCGAGTAGCTGCGGGGGGGGGAGCTGTTGGTAGAGGTTGGAGTCGCTATTTAGCAACGGCGCAAGTAGTTTTCAAAGGAACTGGTCCCATGAATTTGTTTTATTTTCAAATGCTTCCTGATGCCAGTTATTACGTTGTTGTAACCTTGTTTTTTTTAACCTTGGAGCAAAGCAGGAAGTAAAAGCGGGAAGTAAAAGCGGGAAGTAAAAGCAGGAAGTGTACCCTGTGCTGTTAATTGTTGATTCAACTCTACAGGCGTTACAAATAATACATTCCATTGTTTGAGCCACATCAGTGAACATCATTTGAATAAACATTCTACATTACCATGGAAATGATTGCATCACAATACCAGGCAGCCATGAGTTTACCAGTCATATTACCGGGGTTAGAGGTTCCAAGCCTGTTCTATTCATTCTATTTACCAGTCATATTACCGGGGTTAGAGGTTCCAAGCCTGTTCTATTCATTCTATTTACCAGTCATATTACCGGGGTTAGAGGTTCCAAGCCTGTTCTATTCATTCTATTTACCAGGGTCAGAGGTTCCAAGCCTGTTCTATTCATTCTATTTACCAGTCATATTACCGGGGTCAGAGGTTCCAAGCCTGTTCTATTCATTCTATTTACTAGGGTTAGAGGTTCCAAGCCTGTTCTATTCATTCTATTTACCAGTCATATTACCGGGGTCAGAGGTTCCAAGCCTGTTCTATTCATTCTATTTACCAGGGTCAGAGGTTCCAAGCCTGTTCTATTCATTCTATTTACCAGGGTCAGAGGTTCCAAGCCTGTTCTATTCATTCTATTTACCAGGGTCAGAGGTTCCAAGCCTGTTCTATTCATTCTATTTACCAGGGTCAGAGGTTCCAAGCCTGTTCTATTCATTCTATTTACCAGGGTCAGAGGTTCCAAGCCTGTTCTATTCATTCTATTTACCAGGGTCAGAGGTTCCAAGCCTGTTCTATTCATTCTATTTACCAGGGTCAGAGGTTCCAAGCCTGTTCTATTCATTCTATTTACCAGGGTCAGAGGTTCCAAGCCTGTTCTATTCATTCTATTTACCAGGGTTAGAGGTTCCAAGCCTGTTCTATTCATTCTATTTACCAGGGTCAGAGGTTCCAAGCCTGTTCTATTCATTCTATTTACCAGGGTCAGAGGTTCCAAGCCTGTTCTATTCATTCTATTTACCAGTCATATTACCGGGGTCAGAGGTTCCAAGCCTGTTCTATTCATTCTATTTACCAGTCATATTACTGGGGTTAGAGGTTCCAAGCCTGTTCTATTCATTCTATTTACCAGGGTTAGCGGTTCCAAGCCTGTTCTATTCATTCTGTTTACCAGGGTTAGCGGTTCCAAGCCTGTTCTATTCATTCTATTTACCAGGGTTAGCGGTTCCAAGCCTGTTCTATTCATTCTATTTACCAGGGTCAGAGGTTCCAAGCCTGTTCTATTCATTCTATTTACCAGGGTTAGCGGTTCCAAGCCTGTTCTATTCATTCTATTTACCAGGGTCAGAGGTTCCAAGCCTGTTCTATTCATTCTATTTACCAGGGTTAGCGGTTCCAAGCCTGTTCTATTCATTCTATTTACCAGGGTCAGAGGTTCCAAGCCTGTTCTATTCATTCTATTTACCAGGGTTAGCGGTTCCAAGCCTGTTCTATTTATTTGTTGCTTGTTTCAGCAAGGAGCAACAGTTTGATCATGTTTAAGTCCATGTTACTACAGAAACTGACTCAACAGTTTGATCATGTTTAAGGCTACAGACCTATATCCATCCTGCCCTGCCTTTCTAAAGTCTTCGAAAGCCAAGTTAATAAACAGATTACTGACCATCTCGAATCCCACTGTACCTTCTCTGCTTTGCAGTCCGGTTTCCGAGCTGGTCACGGGTGCACCTCAGCCACGCTCAAGATACTAAACGATATCATAACCGCCAACGATAAAAGACAGTACTGTGCTGCCGTCTTCATCGACCTGGCCAAGGCTTTCGACTGTCAATCACCATATTCTTATCGGCAGACTCAATAGCCTTAGTTTCTCAAATGACTGCCTCGTCTGGTTCACCAACTACTTCTCAGACAGAGTTCAGTGTGTCAAATCGGAAGGCCTGTTGTCCGGACCTCTGGCAGTCTCTATGGGGGTGCCACAGGGTTCAATTCCTGGGCCGACTCTTTTCTCTGTATGTATCAATGATGTCACTCTTGCTGCGGGTGATTCCCTGATCCACCTCTACGCAGACGACACCATTCTGTATACTTCTGGCCCTTCTTTGGACACTGTGTTACCAAACCTCCAAACGAGCTTCAATGCCATACAACTCTCCTTCTGTGGCCTCCAACTGCTCTTAAACGCTAGTAAAACCAAATGCATGCTTTTCAACCGTTCGCTGCCTGCACCCACCCAGCATCACTACTCTGGACGTTCTGACCTAGAATATGTGGACAACTACAAATACCTAGGTGCCTGGTTAGGCTGTAAACTCTCTTTCCGGACTCATATTAAACATCTCCAATCCAAAATTAAATTTAGAATCGACTTCCTATTTCGCAACAAAGCCTCCTTCAATCACGCCGCCAAACTTACCCTAGTAAAACTGACTATCCTACCGATCCTCGACTTCGGCGACGTCATCCACAAAATAGCTTCCAATACTCTACTCAGCAAACTGGATGCAGTTTATCACAGTGCAATCCGTTTTGTTACCAAATCACCTTATACCACTCACCACTGCGACCTCTATGCTCTCGTCGGCTGGCTCTCGCTGCATATTCGTCGCCAAACCCCCTGGCTCCAGGTCATCTATAAGTCTTTGCTAGGTAAAGCCCCGCCTCATCTCAGCTCACTGGTCACCATAACAACACCCACTCGTAGCACGCGCTCCAGCAGGTTTATCTCACTGGTCACCCCCAAAGCCAACACCTACTTTGGCCACCTTTCCTTCCAGTTCTCTGCTGCCAATGACTGGATCGATTTGCAAAAATCGCTGAAGCTGGAGACTCATATCTCCCTCTAACTTTAAACATCAGCTATCTGAGCAGCTAACCGATCGCTGCAGCTGTACACAGCCCATCTGTAAATAGCCCACCCAATCTACCTCATCCCCATATTGTTTTTCTTTTCTTTTCTGCTCTTTTGCACACCAGCATCTCTACTTGCACATGTTCATCTGCTCATCCATCTCTCCGGTGTTAATCTGCTAAATTGTAATTACTTCGCTACTATTGGCCTATTTATTGCCTTACCTCCTCATGCCATTTGCACACACTGTATATAGACTTTCTCTATTGTGTTATTGACTGAACGCTTGTTCATTCCACATGTTACTCTGTGTTGTTGTTTGTGTCACACTGCTTTTCTTAATCTTGACCAGGTCGCAGTTGTAAATGACAACTTGTTCTCAACTAGCCTACATGGTTAAATAAAAGTGTTCTCAACTAGCCTACCTGGTCAAATAAAGGTGTTCTCAACTAGCCTACATGGTCAAATAAAAGTGTTCTCAACTAGCCTACCTGGTCAAATAAAGGTGTTCTCAACTGGCCTACCTGGTTAAATAAAGGTGTTCTCAACTGGCCTACCTGGTTAAATAAAAGTGTTATCAACTAGCCTACCTGGTTAAATAAAAGTGAAATAAAAACAAAATAAATAAATGATGTGTTGTAGATATTACCTGGACTATATAGCAGAGTGAGGATGTGTTGTAGATATTACCTGGACTATATAGCAGAGTGAGGATGTGTTGTAGATATTACCTGGACTATATAGCAGAGTGAGGATGTGTTGTAGATATTACCTGGACTATATAGCAGAGTAAGGATGTGTTGTAGATATTACCTGGACTATATAGCAGAGTGAGGATGTGTTGTAGATATTACCTGGACTATATAGCAGAGTGAGGATGTGTTGTAGATATTACCTGGACTATATAGCAGAGTAAGGATGTGTTGTACATATTACCTGGACTATATAGCAGAGTGAGGATGTGTTGTAGATATTACCTGGACTATATAGCAGAGTGAGGATGTGTTGTAGATATTACCTGGACTATATAGCAGAGTGAGGATGTGTTGTAGATATTACCTGGACTATATAGCAGAGTGAGGATGTGTTGTAGATATTACCTGGACTATATAGCAGAGTGAGGATGTGTTGTAGATATTACCTGGACTATATAGCAGAGTGAGGATGTGTTGTAGATATTACCTGGACTATATAGCAGAGTGAGGATGTGTTGTAGATATTACCTGGACTATATAGCAGAGTGAGGATGTGTTGTACATATTACCTGGACTATATAGCAGAGTGAGGATGTGTTGTAGATATTACCTGGACTATATAGCAGAGTGAGGATGTGTTGTAGATATTACCTGGACTATATAGCAGAGTGAGGATGTGTTGTAGATATTACCTGGACTATATAGCAGAGTGAGGATGTGTTGTAGATATTACCTGGACTATATAGCAGAGTGAGGATGTGTTGTAGATATTACCTGGACTATATAGCAGAGTGAGGATGTGTTGTAGATATTACCTGGACTATATAGCAGAGTGAGGATGTGTTGTAGATATTACCTGGACTATATAGCAGAGTGAGGATGTGTTGTAGATATTACCTGGACTATATAGCAGAGTGAGGATGTGTTGTACATATTACCTGGACTATATAGCAGAGTGAGGATGTGTTGTAGATATTACCTGGACTATATAGCAGAGTGAGGATGTGTTGTAGATATTACCTGGACTATATAGCAGAGTGAGGATGTGTTGTAGATATTACCTGGACTATATAGCAGAGTGAGGATGTGTTGTACATATTACCTGGACTATATAGCAGAGTGAGGATGTGTTGTAGATATTACCTGGACTATATAGCAGAGTGAGGATGTGTTGTAGATATTACCTGGACTATATAGCAGAGTGAGGATGTGTTGTAGATATTACCTGGACTATATAGCAGAGTGAGGATGTGTTGTAGATATTACCTGGACTATATAGCAGAGTGAGGATGTGTTGTACATATTACCTGGACTATATAGCAGAGTGAGGATGTGTTGTAGATATTACCTGGACTATATAGCAGAGTGAGGATGTGTTGTAGATATTTAATCCTATTTCTAATAGTGTTCTGATGGTGTTCATCAGGCAGGGATATTTTCCATCGCGAGTGATGATGTGATGAAGAGCAGGCCCATCAAGAAGGCCAAGCGTCGGGCTGCTGGTTCAGAGGTAGGCTGCCTGACTGACTAACCAACGCCCAAGGGCGCTAGCATGCATGCTGTCTGTGTGTGTGTGTGTGACCAGCTGTTGACCTAGGTAATGTAGGCTGCCTGACTGACTAACCAACGCCCAAGGGCACTAGCATGCATGCTGTCTGTGTGTGACTAGCTGTTGGCCTAGGTGATGTAGGCTGCCTGACTGACTAACCAACGCCCAAGGGCACTAGCATGCATGCTGTCTGTGTGTGTGTGTGTGACCAGCTGTTGACCTAGGTAATGTAGGCTGCCTGACTGACTAACCAACGCCCAAGGGCACTAGCATGCATGCTGTCTGTGTGTGACTAGCTGTTGGCCTAGGTGATGTAGGCTACCTGACTGACTAACCAACGCCCAAGGGCGCTAGCATGCATGCTGTCTGTGTGTGTGTGTGACCAGCTGTTGACCTAGGTAATGTAGGCTGCCTGACTGACTAACCAACGCCCAAGGGCACTAGCATGCATGCTGTCTGTGTGTGACTAGCTGTTGGCCTAGTTAATGTAGGCTACCTGACTAACTAACCAACGCCCAAGGGCACTAGCATGCATGCTGTCTGTGTGTGTGACCAGCTGTTGACCTAGGTGATGTAGGCTACCTGACTAACTAACCAACGCCCAAGGGCGCTAGCATGCATGCTGTCTGTGTGTGTGTGTGTGACCAGCTGTTGACCTAGGTAATGTAGGCTGCCTGACTAACTAACCAACGCCCAAGGGCGCTAGCATGCATGCTGTCTGTGTGTGTGTGTGACCAGCTGTTGACCTAGGTGATGTAGGCTGCCTGACTAACTAACCAACGCCCAAGGGCACTAGCATGCATGCTGTCTGTGTGTGACTAGCTGTTGGCCTAGGTAATGTAGGCTACCTGACTGACTAACCAACACCCAAGGGCACTAGCATGCATGCTGTCTGTGTGTGACCAGCTGTTGACCTAGGTGATGTAGGCTACCTGACTAACTAACCAACGCCCAAGGGCACAAGCATGCATGCTGTCTGTCTGTGTGTGACCAGCTGTTGACCTAGGTGATGTAGGCTACCTGACTGACTAACCAACGCCCAAGGGCACTAGCATGCATGCTGTCTGTGTGTGACCAGATGTTGACCTAGGTGATGTAGGCTACCTGACTAACTAACCAACGCCCAAGGGCACTAGCATGCATGCTGTCTGTGTGTGACCAGATGTTGACCTAGGTGATGTAGGCTACCTGACTGACTAACCAACGCCCAAGGGCACTAGCATGCATGCTGTCTGTGTGTGTGTGTGACTAGCT
Organism: Oncorhynchus masou masou; assembly: GCF_036934945.1. NCBI lineage: Eukaryota > Metazoa > Chordata > Actinopteri > Salmoniformes > Salmonidae > Oncorhynchus > Oncorhynchus masou. The sequence continues at coordinate 10,027,158 of NC_088238.1, read as the reverse complement.
GTTGACCTAGGTAATGTAGGCTACCTGACTGACTAACCAACGCCCAAGGGCACTAGCATGCATGCTGTCTGTGTGTGACTAGCTGTTGGCCTAGGTGATGTAGGCTACCTGACTGACTAACCAACGCCCAAGGGCACTAGCATGCATGCTGTCTGTGTGTATGTGACCAGCTGTTGACCTAGGTGACGTAGGCTACCTGACTAACCAACGCCCAAGGGCACTAGCATGCATGCTGTCTGTGTGTATGTGACCAGCTGTTGACCTAGGTGACGTAGGCTACCTGACTAACCAACGCCCAAGGGCACTAGCATGCATGCTGTCTGTGTGTATGTGACCAGCTGTTGACCTAGGTAATGTAGGCTACCTGACTAACTAACCAACGCCCAAGGGCACTAGCATGCATGCTGTCTGTGTGTATGTGACCAGCTGTTGACCTAGGTAATGTAGGCTACCTGACTAACTAACCAACGCCCAAGGGCACTAGCATGCATGCTGTCTGTGTGTGTGTGACCAGCTGTTGGCCTAGGTGATGTAGGCTACCTGACTGACTAACCAACGCCCAAGGGCACTAGCATGCATGCTGTCTGTGTGTGTGTGACCAGCTGTTGACCTAGGTGACGTAGGCTACCTGACTAACTAACCAACGCCCAAGGGCACTAGCATGCATGCTGTCTGTGTGTGTGTGACCAGCTATTGACCTAGGTAATGTAGGCTACCTGACTAACTAACCAACGCCCAAAGGCACTAGCATGCATGCTGTCTGTGTGTGTGTGTGACCAGCTGTTGACCTAGGTGATGTAGGCTAGAAGCTGGCATTAATGGCCACATACTTTTCTAGACTCGTTAACTAACCAACACCACAGGAACTAGCTCACCTGCTGTCTTAGTGTGTCAGGGGGAAACC